>NC_069127.1:24640636-24826927 GCF_026914265.1 Mya arenaria | reverse complement strand
ACATACAAGAACTCACACTGGTCAGTCGAACTTTCTGTATAACTATCATAATATTTTCTATACAATCTATCCATATTTAAATCATATTCAAAACACGCTTGTTAGGAAAATTAGTGCTGTATTCAAGACAGTTTGGAATGCCACAATAAAGATGTCACAATATTCAATGACAGACAGAAAGACTGAATATTGCATTGCATAATATGATGGAAAACAATGTAAAGAATGCAGCAACTGCATGATACCAATGCATTACTACATTGCTTACTAGGTTAATATTAAAGTGGCACTCGTATTTAAAATCAATACATACATATGTATAACAAACATAAATTTTGAGTGATAAACCTTCAATTCTTACTTAATAGTGCATTCATGGAAAATATTAATTACTGATAACGAGATTGTAATTGTGTATTTAATAGCTGCAAATGCACAAATATTAAATGACTGGTGATTCCTAAAAACGTTTTACATTGATAAACGACCGTCACCATTAGGTAGAAATACCGTGTTTTGGAGTTTTGTGCTGTTCTTCTATGTTTCTTGTTAGTGAGTTTATTTTCTATATCTTTGGCGTTTACCCAGTGCCACTAAACCGAGTATATGTATAAACTTTTTGCTACTGAGCTTGTGTCTGTAGCTTTTTGCATAAATATTGCACCTTTCCGGCACATTAAACACGGCATCCTTGATGGGACAATTATTTTCAATATCAATTCATCCCTTTCGTTAAATTAAAACAATTGTAGTACAACTTATTTGGGAGTAAGAATGCATCTTTATAACTATATGCATTTCATGACGAGACTTTTCCCAGGTCCCAAGCAACATTTCATGTTGACGAGTGATGTAACCATTCAAATTTGAAATTGCCAACCAGTATCGATTGGTTGATTGCACAATGAGATCAAGCCACTGAAACATGGCCTCCTAGTTGGAAACTTTTCATAGAATGCATGCAAACAAAAGGAATTAAATATGACCTTTGCATTCAGAATAAATATATCATTTGTGTGTCATTAACTCATTGTTTTCGAAAAACATCGACCTTGAGTCATATTGCCATCATGACTTACACAATATGGAATCCCGTCCTATTTTTGAGAAGTGCAATGTATCGTAAATATACTTCCTGCATATTTTTAATAAATAAATATATGTATCTTCCAGTTTTTAAATTAAACTTTCAAAACACATTTGTTAGGATAATTCGTGCTGTATTTAAGACAGTTCAGAATGCCACAATTAGGATGTCAAATGTACATGACCGACAGAAAGACAGAATAATGCATTGCATAAATGATGGAAAAAACACTAATGTAAAGAATGCAGCAACTGCATGATTCCAATACATTACTACATTTCTGAGCCTAATATTAAATTTTGTTATATCCATATATGACAAAACATTACTTGTTTGAGTTCATCTGGTAGTTAAATATCTAGTTAACTAAGTATTTGACATACACTTTATCATAAATACATATACATATAATACATATATATACAAATATATTTATATATACTTAGTTAACTAGAAAATTAACTACCAGATGAACACAAACAAGTAATGTTTTGTCAACCCGACAGGACATAATGTTTTGTCATGAACCCATATTTAAAGAAACACTTTAAAAGTCCACGTCGTAACAGAGCAAATGATTATTACAATATGATAAACGACCAAGGTATCCGTTTCATGATGCATTCACAGAATAGAGTCGCCATAGTGATTCAAGGGAGTGAGTGCTCTTCAATACCATTAGTGGTACTAGAAGTGTTTCAAAGGCAACCAGTGGGCTTTTCAGAGACGGGAATAGCACTGTCGAAGCATTAAAACATGTATTTGTAGCGAATTAAATGTTTATGTTTTTAATGTTTTGAAAGAATTAAAAGAAGGTTGATAAATGGAGTAACTCATGAGTGAGTAAAGTATTTGTTTAATAAGGACGCTTTTATTTGATCTAATCTAAAAAGGCTAAAACAAAATATGTTTATTTATTTATTTATTTATTTATTTATTTATTTTATTTATTTACTTTTTATTTTATTTATTTTATTTATTTTATTTATTTACTTTTTATTTTATTTATTTTATTTATTTTATTTATTTTTATTTTATTTATTTTATTTAGTTACTTTTTATTTTATTTTTCCTTTCGCTATTTGATAATAGGGTGTATTAAATTGTTATAATTTTAGATATTTTATTATTCCAATCAAAACACAAATATAGGTACTACTTCAGTATAAATTTACTGTCACATACCATTATTATTTTATCACCTTATTAATATTAAAACATATTGTTTTGTTGTGTACATCGAGTCAATAAAAAAATATTGTTTTGTATCGGATTAGGATACGTACATATAATTCAAGCTTAGAACATTTATTGAATTTATTTGAAATTTTTATTTGAATTTATTGGAACATCTACATTCTTATGTCTTCCCTCTTTGATCAACCTTTTATCTCATGTTTATTCCCTCCTCGTGTGTTATACTTCTTCCAACACTAAGTATGATAGGGAGAAACTGTTAAGTGCTTACCTTACGTGCATAAATTCTTCCACTCAGTCAGTCACAAGGACTAGTAGACTCGGTCCAACGAAACTGTCACAGGAATGATGTCACATTGTGATTGATGAATAATAAAAAGAGGTATCAAGAGATTTACAAGCTATTCAGAAAGTGCGAACCGTTTGGAAAATAAATGAAAGGACGCTTTTTTTAAATCTCTTTATTTGGCAATTTTTAGTATTACCTCGTAGCGTTTTGCTTAAAGTGACACACTTATTCAACATCAATACATACACATGTATAACAAACATCAATATGACTGAACAACCTTTAACTACTTACTTAATAATGCATTTATGGAAAATGTTAATTACTGATAACACGATTGTAACTGTGTATTTAATAGCAGAAAGCTCAAAAATATTAAAAGATTGGTGAATGCTAAAAGATTTACGGTGGTCTACTATCGTATCAGGAAGAAATACCAAAAAAACATTGTTTACGACATTTATTCATCATTTTTGAAATATTAAAACACTATTTTTAATTATTGTAAATCTTATTTTGGAATAAGAGTGCACCTTTAAGTGCTTACCTTACGTGCATAAATTCTTCCACTAGACAGTCACAAGGACAAGCATGACTGGTCCAACAAAATTGTCAACAGGTATGATGTCAGATTGCGATTGATGAATAATAAAAGGGGTATCAAGAGATTTACAAGCTATTTAGACTATAAAACGTTTGGAAAATAAATGAAATGTAGCTTTTTTTCTGAAAATCTCCATATTTCGCAATTTATTAGTACTCCCTCGTTGCGTTTTGCTTAAAGTGACACTGGTATTTAAAATCAGTACATACACATGTATAACAAACATCAATTTTGACTGATAAACCTTTAAATACTTATTAAATAATGCATTGATGGAAAATGTTTATTACTGATAACAAGATTGTAGCCGTGTATTTAATAGCAGAAAGCGCAAAAACATTAAATAATTGGTGAATGCTAAAAGATTTACTGTTGTCTACTATCATATCATAAGCTAGAAATACCGTTTTTTAAGCTCATTTCTTTCAATTTTATATTTTCGTATGAACCATTGTTTCCGACATTTATTTATCCTTTTCGAAATATTAAAACACTATTTTTAATTATTGTAAATCTTATTTTGGAATAAGAGTGCATCTTTAAGTGATTACCTTACGTGCATTGATTCTTCCACTCAGTCAGTTACAACGACTAGCATGACTCGGTCCAACAAAATTGTCAACAAGTACGGTGTCACATTGTGATTGATGAATAATAAAAAGGGGTATCAAGGGATTTACAAGCTATTTAGAAAGTATGAAATGTTTGGAAAATAAATGAAAAACAACTTTTTTTTCTGAAAATCTCCATATTTCGCTATTTTAAGTATTACCTCGTAGCGTTTTGCTTAAGTGTCATTCCTTATTTGAATGCAATAGTCAGTTTTAATACATTTTCACGCGCAAAGGATATGTCAATGTTGAAAAGGTCACGTGATTTGATCCTCCGGGACTAATAAGTTTGGGTTTCAACCAATAGAATGCTATATTGCGCGAATCATTGTATGTATCACCGTTGCTTCATCTGTTATTGGTAATTAGTGCAATTAATGAGTTCGTTTGGTTTAATCAATATGTACCTCAATATCATGTTTACAATGCCCAGCTGCATAAACTGTTAGCATAATAAAAAAAATGAACAAGAACTAATATAAGCATATGCAAAACACAAAATCATTGAGCAGAAAAGAGCCTTGAATCTTATATAAGTTGCTTATTATGATCCTTTGTTTGCTTCATACTTTATTGTCGTCGAGTTCTAGGTTTGCTATTCAAGTATTGATCAGTGTTCTGACAATTGTGGGCTTGGATTCTCGTAAAAGGTTAAACCCGTAAGTGAACGTTTTCTTTAGACGGTTTCCCCATTATGGAAACTATGGTGGCATATAACTGCCAACACATAACCTGTAAACATTCGCAAAGTGTTTTCGTGTTCAGCACTTAATTTTCGCGATAATTATCTAGCTATCTAGTTAATATTCGCGAAACATTTTCGGTAAGACAAATATCATAAGAATAATAACTGGCTTGAACGTGAACAAAACAGCCACCTGTTACCTTTTTTTAGCTGTACAACACGTACAGGTTAAAAAGTTAACTAAAATCTTATTAGTAACAGTATTTTTTCACTTCATGAGCCTCTCTTACCAGTCTATTATCAACAATTTTCAAACTAAAAACCAAAACGCCACCCCAATTATTATCATATAATGATATACATAAAAAAGGAAGCAAACAATTTCTGCTACTCGTGTTCGGTTTAAGAAATCTTGGGAAACATGCAGGTGCCTTTTGCATTTTCACTATAAGATTTCAAAAACCAACAGAAAATGCCTTTTCAATTTTTATGTATTTCTTTAGATAGAAATTTGAGTTGTAAATAAGGATTATTTTCTAAAAATTTAAAAAGATTATATGATGAACATTTCATTTTAAGCTAATAGAATATAGTTCATAAATGATTAGCCCATGAAGTATTAAGTGACCTACTTATTAAAAACATTCCTTTTTAAGCTATTCTGTTTTTTGTTTTTTTAAAAACTTCATTAATCAAAATGGTGCACATAATTTACCTTCTGCAATAATTCAAAATGCATAACTGATTTTGTTTTTAACTTTTAACAACGTATTAACGAAAACGTCTACAAAAATACATAACTTTCTTGATGATATTGTCCACAGGATCTGGTGCAAACAAACCTTTCATTGTAGCCCCATACCACCAACCTAAACAAAATATCTAAATTACAAAAAGTTAATACATTTTAAGAACTCAAAGGTAAGTTAGGGGTCTTATCAATAAACAAGAGTGCAGGGGAGCGAATTCCAATGTGTATTGGTCTGTTCTTCAAAATGCAATAAAATACTAGAAATCACCGTCCATAACATACTTAACCCTTGTACACTGACTGTTAGCACAATTATCATCATTATTACCATTATCTATGTATTTACCAATAAATGTTAGGTTTCATACACTATTCTCACCTGTCCAAGTCCGAGCAATCAAGCCACTGCGTCATCTGTGAGCCAACTCCACTGCAAGGGGCATCTCATCCGGTCGGATGGTTGGACACTTCCGGTACCATAGATACTGAAACATTGAATCAAAGCATTAACTTAATTCAAAATGAAGTTGACATTTTTAATAATAAAAACAAGTCTCAGAATCAAATAAACAAATGTAAAACATATCAATTCAAGTGGTTATAAACAAAAATCATTCAAAAATATTGATAAATAGGTTCATTAAAAATGTATTGCCATTACTTCAACTTCTAATATTTTTCACTTCATGAGCCTCTCTTACCAGTCTATTATTAACAATTTTCAAACTAAAATCAAAACGCCACCCGAGTAATTATCATATAATGATAAACATAACAAAGAAAGTAAACAATTTCTGCTACTCGTGTTCGGTTTAAGAAATCTTGGGAAACATGCAGGTGCCTTTTGAATTTTCACGATAAGATTTCAAAAACCAACAGAAAATGCCTTTTCAATTTTTATGTATTTCTTAAGATATAGATTTGAGTTGTAAATAAGGATTATTTTCAAAAAATAATTGATTTTATGATGAACATTTCATTTAAAGTTAATAGATTATAGTTTATAAATGATTAGCTCATGAAGTATTTAGTGACCTACTTATTGAAAACATTCCTTTTTAAGCTATTCTGTTTTTAAAAAAAACAACTTCATTAATCAAAATGGTGCACATTATTTATCTTCTGCCACAATTCAAAATGAATAACTGATTTTGTGTTCACTTTTAACAACGTATTAACGAAAACGTCTACAAAAATACATAACTTTCTTGATGATATTGTCCCTCAGGATCTGGTGCAAACAAACCTTTCATTGTAGCCCCATACCACCAACCTAAACAAAATATCTAAATTACAAAAAGTTAATACATTTTAAGAACTCAAAGGTAAGTTAGGGGTCTTATCAATAAACAAGAGTGCATGGGAGCGAATTCCAATGTGTATTGGTCTGTTCTTCAAAATGCAAGAAAATACTAGAATTAACCGTCCATAACATACTTAACCCTTGTACACTGACTGTTAGCACAATTCTCATCATTATTACCATAATCTATGTATTTACCAATAAATGTTAGGTTTCATACACTATTCTCACCTGTCCAAGTCCAGCAATCAAGCCACTGCGTCATCTGTGGGCCAACGCCACTGCATGGGGCATCTCTTCCGGTCGGATGGTTGGACACTTCCGGTACCATGGATACTGAAACATTGAACCAGAGCATTAACTTTATTCAAAATGAAGTTTACATTTCTAATAATAAAAACAAGTCTCAGAATCAAATAAACAAATGTAAAACATATGAATTCAAGTGGTTATAAACAAAAATCATTCAAAAAATATTGATAAATAGGTTCATTAAAAATGTATTGCCATTACTTCAATTTCTTATATTTTTCACTTCATGAGCCTCTCTTACCAGTCTATTATTAACAATTTTCAAACTAAAACCAAAAAGCCACCCCAATTATTATCATATAATAATATACATAAAAAAGGAAGTAAACATTTTCTGCTACTCATGATCGGTTTAAGAAATCTTGGAAAACATGCAGGTGCCTTTTGCATTTTCACTATAAGATTTCAAAAACCAACAGAAAATGCCTTTTCAATTTTTATGTATTTCTTTAGATAGAAATTTGAGTTGTAAATAAGGATTATTTTCTAAAAATAATTGATTTTATGATGAACATTTCATTGAAAGTTAATAGATTATAGTTTATAACTGATTAGCTCATGAAGTATTAAGTGACCTACTTATTAAAAACATTCCTTTTTAAGCTATTCTGTTGTTTTTTTTAAAAAACTTCATTAATCAAAATGGTGCACATAATTTACCTTTTGCCATAATTCAAAATGCATAACTGATTTTGTTTTAACTTTAACAACGTATTAACGAAAACGTCTACAAAAATACATAACTTTCTTGATGATATTGTCCTCAGGATCTGGTGCAAACAAACCTTTCATTGTAGCCCCATACCAAAAACCTAAACAAAATATCTAAATTACAAAAAGTTAATACATTTTAAGAACTCAAAGGTAAGTTAGGGGTCTTATCAATAAACAAGAGTGCAGGGGAGCGAATTCCAATGTGTATTGGTCTGTTCTTCAAAATGCAATAAAATACTAGAAATCACCGTCCATAACATACTTAACCCTTGTACACTAACTGTTAGCACAATTCTCATCATTATTACCATTATCTATGTATTTACCAATAAATGTTAGGTTTCATACACTATTCTCACCTATCCAAGTCCAGCAATCAAGCCACTGCGTCATCTGTGAGCCAAATCCACTGCATGGGGCATCTCTTCCGGTCGGATGGTTGGACACTTCCGGTACCATGGATACTGAAACATTGAATCAAAGCATTAACTTCATTCAAAATGAAGTTTACATTTTTAATAATAAAAACAAGTCTCAGAATCAAATAAACAAATGTAAAACATATGAATTCAAGTGGTTATAAACAAAAATCATTCAAAAATATTGATAAATAGGTTCATTAAAAATGTATTGCCATTACTTCAACTTCTTATATTTTTCACTTATGAGCCTCTCTCACCAGTCTAATATTAACAATTTTCAAACTAAAACCAAAAAGCCACCCCAATTTAAATCATATAATGATATACATAAAAAAGTAAACATTTTCTGCTACTCGTGTTCGGTTTAAGAAATCTTGGGAAACATGCAGGTGCCTTTTGCATTTTCACTATAAGATTTCAAAAACCAACAGAAAATGCCTTTTCAATTTTTATGTATTTCTTTAGATAGAAATTTGAGTTGTAAATAAGGATTATTTTCTAAAAATAATTGATTTTATGATGAACATTTCATTTTAAGCTAATAGATTATAGTTTATAAATGATTAGCTCATGAAGTATTAAGTGACCTACTTATTGAAAACATTCCTTTTTAAGCTATTCTGTTTTTAATAAAAAAACAACTTCATTAATCAAAATGGTGCACATAATTTACCTTTTGCCATAATTCAAAATGCATAACTGATTTTGTTTTAACTTTTAACAACGTATTAACGAAAAAGTCTACAAAAATACATAACTTTCTTGATGATATTGTCCTCAGGATCTGGTGCAAACAAACCTTTCATTGTAGCCCCATACCACCAACCTAAACAAAATATCTAAATTACAAAAAGTTAATACATTTTAAGAACTCAAAGGTAAGTTAGGGGTCTTATCAATAAACAAGAGTGCATGGGAGCGAATTCCAATGTGTATTGGTCTGTTCTTCAAAATGCAAGAAAATACTAGAATTAACCGTCCATAACATACTTAACCCTTGTACACTGACTGTTAGCACAATTCTCATCATTATTACCATTATCTAAGTATTTACCAATAAATGTTAGGTTTCATACACTATTCTCACCTGTCCAAGTCCAGCAATCAAGCCACTGCGTCATCATACACTATTCTCACATGTCCAAGTCCAGCAATCAAGCCACTGCGTCATCTGTGAGCCAACTCCACTGCATGGGGCATCTCTTCCGGTCGGATGGTTGGACACTTCCGGTACCATGGATACTGAAACATTGAACCAAAGCATTAACTTCATTCAAAATGAAGTTGACATTTTTAATAATAAAAACAAGTCTCAGAATCAAATAAACAAATGTAAAACATATGAATTCAAGTGGTTATAAACAAAAATCATTCAAAAAATATTGATAAATAGGTTCATTAAAAATGTATTGCCATTACTTCAATTTCTTTTATTTTTCACTTATGAGCCTCTCTTACCAGTCTATTATTAACAATTTTCAAACTAAAATCAAAATGCCACCCCAGTTATTATCATATAATGATATACATAAAAAAGGAAGTAAACATTTTCTGCTACTCGTGTTCGGTTTAAGAAATCTTGGGAAACATGCAGGTGCCTTTTGCATTTTCACTATAAGATTTCAAAAACCAACAGAAAATGCCTTTTTTAATTTTTATGTAATTCTTAAGATTTAGATTTGAGTTGTAAATAAGGATTATTTTCAAAAAATAATTGTTTTATGATGAACATTTCATTTAAAGTTAATAGATTATAGTTTATAAATGATAAGCTCATGAAGTATTTAGTGACCTACATATTGAAAACATTCCTTTTTAAGCTATTCTGTTTTTTTAAAAAAAACAACTTCATTAATCAAAATGGTGCACATTATTTATCTTCTGCCATAATTCAAAATGCATAACTGATTTTGTGTTCACTTTTAACAACGTATTAACGAAAACGTCTACAAAAATACATAACTTTCTTGATGATATTGTCCTCAGGATCTGGTGCAAACAAACCTTTCATTGTAGCCCCATACCACCAACCTAAACAATATATCTAAATTACAAAAAGTTAATACATTTTAAGAACTCAAAGGTAAGTTAGGGGTCTAATCAATAAACAAGAGTGCAGGGGAGCAAATTCCAATGTGTATTGGTCTGTTCTTCAAAATGCAATAAAATACTAGAAATCACCGTCCATAACATACTTAACCCTTGTACACTGACTGTTAGCACAATTCTCATCATTATTACCATAATCTATGTATTTACCAATAAATGTTAGGTTTCATACACTATTCTCACCTGTCCAAGTCCAGCAATCAAGCCACTGCGTCATCTGTGGGCCAACGCCACTGCATGGGGAATCTCTTCCGGTCGGATGGTTGGACACTTCCGGTACCATGGATACTGAAACATTGAACCAAAGCATTAACTTCATTCAAAATGAAGTTGACATTTCTAATAAAAACAAGTCTCAGAATCAAATAAACAAATGTAAAACATATGAATTCAAGTGGTTATAAACAAAAATCATTCAAAAAATATTGATAAATAGGTTCATTAAAAATGTATTGCCATTACTTCAATTTCTTATATTTTTCACTTCATGAGCCTCTCTTACCAGTCTATTATCAACAATTTTCAAACTAAAAACCAAAACGCCACCCCAATTATTATCATATAATGATATACATAAAAAAGGAAGCAAACAATTTCTGCTACTCGTGTTCGGTTTAAGAAATCTTGGGAAACATGCAGGTGCCTTTTGCATTTTCACTATAAGATTTCAAAAACCAACAGAAAATGCCTTTTCAATTTTTATGTATTTCTTTAGATAGAAATTTGAGTTGTAAATAAGGATTATTTTCTAAAAATTTAAAAAAGATTATATGATGAACATTTCATTTAAAGTTAATAGATTATAGTTTATAAATGATTAGCTCATGAAGTATTAAGTGACCTACTTATTAAAAAACATTCCTTTTTAAGCTATTCTGTTTTTGTTTTTTTTAAAACTTCATTAATCAAAATGGTGCACATAATTTACCTTTTGCCATAATTCAAAATGCATAACTGATTTTGTTTTAACTTTTAACAACGTATTAACGAAAACGTCTACAAAAATACATAACTTTCTTGATGATATTGTCCACAGGATCTGGTGCAAACAAACCTTTCATTGTAGCCCCATACCACCAACCTAAACAAAATATCTAAATTACAAAAAGTTAATACATTTTAAGAACTCAAAGGTAAGTTAGGGGTCTTATCAATAAACAAGAGTGCAGGGGAGCGAATTCCAATGTGTATTGGTCTGTTCTTCAAAATGCAATAAAATACTAGAAATCACCGTCCATAACATACTTAACCCTTGTACACTGACTGTTAGCACAATTATCATCATTATTACCATTATCTATGTATTTACCAATAAATGTTAGGTTTCATACACTATTCTCACCTGTCCAAGTCCAGCAATCAAGCCACTGCGTCATCTGTGAGCCAACTCCACTGCAAGGGGCATCTCATCCGGTCGGATGGTTGGACACTTCCGGTACCATAGATACTGAAACATTGAATCAAAGCATTAACTTAATTCAAAATGAAGTTGACATTTTTAATAATAAAAACAAGTCTCAGAATCAAATAAACAAATGTAAAACATATCAATTCAAGTCGTTATAAACAAAAATCATTCAAAAATATTGATAAATAGGTTCATTAAAAATGTATTGCCATTACTTCAACTTCTAATATTTTTCACTTCATGAGCCTCTCTTACCAGTCTATTATTAACAATTTTCAAACTAAAATCAAAACGCCACCCGAGTTATTATCATAAAATGATAAACATAACAAAGAAAGTAAACAATTTCTGCTACTCGTGTTCGGTTTAAGAAATCTTGGGAAACATGCAGGTGCCTTTTGCATTTTCACTATAAGATTTCAAAAACCAACAGAAAATGCCTTTTCAATTTTTATGTATTTCTTAAGATATAGATTTGAGTTGTAAATAAGGATTATTTTCAAAAAATAATTGATTTTATGATGAACATTTCATTTAAAGTTAATAGATTATAGTTTATAAATGATTAGCTCATGAAGTATTTAGTGACCTACTTATTGAAAACATTCCTTTTTAAGCTATTCTGTTTTTAAAAAAAACAACTTCATTAATCAAAATGGTGCACATTATTTATCTTCTGCCATAATTCAAAATGCATAACTGATTTTGTGTTCACTTTTAACAACGTATTAACGAAAACGTCTACAAAAATACATAACTTTCTTGATGATATTGTCCACAGGATCTGGTGCAAACAAACCTTTCATTGTAGCCCCATACCACCAACCTAAACAAAATATCTAAATTACAAAAAGTTAATACATTTTAAGAACTCAAAGGTAAGTTAGGGGTCTTATCAATAAACAAGAGTGCAGGGGAGCGAATTCCAATGTGTATTGGTCTGTTCTTCAAAATGCAAGAAAATACTAGAATTAACCGTCCATAACATACTTAACCCTTGTACACTGACTGTTAGCACAATTCTCATCAGTATTACCATAATCTATGTATTTACCAATAAATGTTAGGTTTCATACACTATTCTCACCTGTCCAAGTCCAGCAATCAAGCCACTGCGTCATCTGTGAGCCAACTCCACTGCATGGGGCATCTCTTCCGGTCGGATGGTTGGACACTTCCGGTACCATGGATACTGAAACATTGAACCAAAGCATTAACTTCATTCAAAATGGAAGTTTACATTTCTAATAAAAACAAGTCTCAGAATCAAATAAACAAATGTAAAACATATGAATTCAAGTGGTTATAAACAAAAATCATTCAAAAAATATTGATAAATAGGTTCATTAAAAATGTATTGCCATTACTTCAATTTCTTATATTTTTCACTTATGAGCCTCTCTTACCAGTCTATTATTAACAATTTTCAAACTAAAACCAAAAAGCCACCCCAATTATTATCATATAATAATATACATAAAAAAGGAAGTAAACATTTTCTGCTACTCATGATCGGTTTAAGAAATCTTGGAAAACATGCAGGTGCCTTTTGCATTTTCACTATAAGATTTCAAAAACCAACAGAAAATGCCTTTTCAATTTTTATGTATTTCTTTAGATAGAAATTTGAGTTGTAAATAAGGATTATTTTCTAAAAATAATTGATTTTATGATGAACATTTCATTGAAAGTTAATAGATTATAGTTTATAACTGATTAGCTCATGAAGTATTAAGTGACCTACTTATTAAAAACATTCCTTTTTAAGCTATTCTGTTGTTTTTTTTTAAAAAACTTCATTAATCAAAATGGTGCACATAATTTACCTTTTGCCATAATTCAAAATGCATAACTGATTTTGTTTTAACTTTTAACAACGTATTAACGAAAACGTCTACAAAAATACATAACTTTCTTGATGATATTGTCCTCAGGATCTGGTGCAAACAAACCTTTCATTGTAGCCCCATACCACCAACCTAAACAAAATATCTAAATTACAAAAAGTTAATACATTTTAAGAACTCAAAGGTAAGTTAGGGGTCTTATCAATAAACAAGAGTGCAGGGGAGCGAATTCCAATGTGTATTGGTCTGTTCTTCAAAATGCAATAAAATACTAGAAATCACCGTCCATAACATACTTAACCCTTGTACACTGACTGTTAGCACAATTCTCATCATTATTACCATTATCTATGTATTTACCAATAAATGTTAGGTTTCATACACTATTCTCACCTGTCCAAGTCCAGCAATCAAGCCACTGCGTCATCTGTGAGCCAACTCCACTGCAAGGGGCATCTCTTCCGGTCGGATGGTTGGACACTTCCGGTACCATGGATACTGAAACATTGAATCAAAGCATTAACTTCATTCAAAATGAAGTTGACATTTTTAATAATAAAAACAAGTCTCAGAATCAAATAAACAAATGTAAAACATATGAATTCAAGTGGTTATAAACAAAAATCATTCAAAAATATTGATAAATAGGTTCATTAAAAATGTATTGCCATTACTTCAACTTCTTATATTTTTCACTTATGAGCCTCTCTCACCAGTCTAATATTAACAATTTTCAAACTAAAACCAAAAAGCCACCCCAATTTAAATCATATAATGATATACATAAAAAAGTAAACATTTTCTGCTACTCGTGTTCGGTTTAAGAAATCTTGGGAAACATGCAGGTGCCTTTTGCATTTTCACTATAAGATTTCAAAAACCAACAGAAAATGCCTTTTCAATTTTTATGTATTTCTTAAGATATAGATTTGAGTTGTAAATAAGGATTATTTTCAAAAATAATTGATTTTATGATGAACATTTCATTTAAAGTTAATAGATTATAGTTTATAAATGATTAGCTCATGAAGTATTTAGTGACCTACTTATTGAAAACATTCCTTTTTAAGCTATTCTGTTTTTAAAAAAAACAACTTCATTAATCAAAATGGTGCACATTATTTATCTTCTGCCACAATTCAAAATGAATAACTGATTTTGTGTTCACTTTTAACAACGTATTAACGAAAAAGTCTACAAAAATACATAACTTTCTTGATGATATTGTCCTCAGGATCTGGTGCAAACAAACCTTTCATTGTAGCCCCATACCACCAACCTAAACAAAATATCTAAATTACAAAAAGTTAATACATTTTAAGAACTCAAAGGTAAGTTAGGGGTCTTATCAATAAACAAGAGTGCATGGGAGCGAATTCCAATGTGTATTGGTCTGTTCTTCAAAATGCAAGAAAATACTAGAATTAACCGTCCATAACATACTTAACCCTTGTACACTGACTGTTAGCACAATTCTCATCATTATTACCATAATCTATGTATTTACCAATAAATGTTAGGTTTCATACACTATTCTCTCCTGTCCAAGTCCAGCAATCAAGCCACTGCGTCATCTGTGAGCCAAATCCACTGCATGGGGCATCTCTTCCGGTCGGATGGTTGGACACTTCCGGTACCATGGATACTGAAACATTGAACCAGAGCATTAACTTTATTCAAAATGAAGTTTACATTTCTAATAATAAAAACAAGTCTCAGAATCAAATAAACAAATGTAAAACATATGAATTCAAGTGGTTATAAACAAAAATCATTCAAAAAATATTGATAAATAGGTTCATTAAAAATGTATTGCCATTACTTCAATTTCTTATATTTTTCACTTCATGAGCCTCTCTTACCAGTCTATTATTAACAATTTTCAAATTAAAATCAAAACGCCACCCCAGTTATTATCATATAATGATATACATAAAAAAGGAAGTAAACATTTTCTGCTACTCGTGTTCGGTTTAAGAAATCTTGGGAAACATGCAGGTGCCTTTTGCATTTTCACTAAGATTTCAAAAACCAACAGAAAATGCCTTTTCAATTTTTATGTATTTCTTAAGATATAGATTTGAGTTGTAAATAAGGATTATTTTCAAAAAATAATTGTTTTATGATGAACATTTCATTTAAAGTTAATAGATTATAGTTTATAAATGATTAGCTCATGAAGTATTGAGTGACCTACTTATTGAAAACATTCCTTTTTAAGCTATTCTGTTTTTTAAAAAAAAAAAAAAAAACTTCATTAATCAAAATGGTGCACATAATTTACCTTTTGCCATAATTCAAAATGCATAACTGATTTTGTTTTAACTTTAACAACGTATTAACGAAAACGTCTACAAAAATACATAACTTTCTTGATGATATTGTCCTCAGGATCTGGTGCAAACAAACCTTTCATTGTAGCCCCATACCAAAAACCTAAACAAAATATCTAAATTACAAAAAGTTAATACATTTTAAGAACTCAAAGGTAAGTTAGGGGTCTTATCAATAAACAAGAGTGCAGGGGAGCGAATTCCAATGTGTATTGGTCTGTTCTTCAAAATGCAATAAAATACTAGAAATCACCGTCCATAACATACTTAACCCTTGTACACTAACTGTTAGCACAATTCTCATCATTATTACCATTATCTATGTATTTACCAATAAATGTTAGGTTTCATACACTATTCTCACCTATCCAAGTCCAGCAATCAAGCCACTGCGTCATCTGTGAGCCAAATCCACTGCATGGGGCATCTCTTCCGGTCGGATGGTTGGACACTTCCGGTACCATGGATACTGAAACATTGAATCAAAGCATTAACTTCATTCAAAATGAAGTTGACATTTTTAATAATAAAAACAAGTCTCAGAATCAAATAAACAAATGTAAAACATATGAATTCAAGTGGTTATAAACAAAAATCATTCAAAAATATTGATAAATAGGTTCATTAAAAATGTATTGCCATTACTTCAACTTCTTATATTTTTCAATTCATGAGCCTCTCTTACCAGTCTATTATTAACAATTTTCAAACTAAAATCAAAACGCCACCCCAGTTATTATCATATAATGATATACATAAAAAAGAAAGTAAACAATTTCTGCTACTCGTGTTCGGTTTAAGAAATCTTGGGAAACATGCAGGTGCCTTTTGCATTTTCACTATAAGATTTCAAAAACCAACAGAAAATGCCTTTTCAATTTTTATGTATTTCTTAAGATATAGATTTGAGTTGTAAATAAGGATTATTTTCAAAAAATAATTGATTTTATGATGAACATTTCATTTTAAGCTAATAGAATATTGTTTATAAATGATTAGCTCATGAAGTATTAAGTGACCTACTTATTGAAAACATTCCTTTTTAAGCTATTCTGTTTTTAAAAAAACAACTTCATTAATCAAAATGGTGCACATTATTTATCTTTTGCCATAATTCAAAATGCATAACTGATTTTGTGTTCACTTTTAACAACGTATTAACGAAAACGTCTACAAAAATACATAACTTTCTTGATGATATTGTCCACAGGATCTGGTGCAAACAAACATTTCATTGTAGCCCCATACCACCAACCTAAACAAAATATCTAAATTATAAAAAGTTAATACATTTTAAGAACTCAAAGGTAAGTTAGGGGTCTTATCAATAAACAAGAGTGCCGGGGATCGTCTTCCAATGTGTATTGGTCTGTTCTTCAAAATGCAAGAAAATACTAGAAATCACCGTCCATAACATACTTAACCCTTGTACACTGACTGTTAGCACAATTCTCATCATTATGACCATTATCTATGTATTTACCAATAAATGTTAGGTTTCATACACTATTCTCACCTGTCCAAGTCTAGCAATCAAGCCACTGCGTCATCTGTGAGCCAACTCCACTGCAAGGGGCATCTCTTCCGGTCGGATGATTGGACACTTCCGGTACCATGGATACTGAAACATTGAACCAAAGCATTAACTTCATTCAAAATGAAGTTTACATTCCTAATAATAATAAAAACAAGTCTCAGAATCAAATAAACAAATGTAAAACATATGAATTCAAGTGGTTATAAACAAAAATCATTAAACAATATTGATAAATAGGTTCATTAAAAATGTATTGCCATTACTTCAATTTCTTATATTTTTCACTTCATGAGCCTCTCTTACCAGTCTATTATTAACAATTTTCAAACTAAAATCAAAACGCCACCCCAGTTATTATCATATAATGATATACATAAAAAAGAAAGTAAACAATTTCTGCTACTCGTGTTCGGTTTAAGAAATCTTGGGAAACATGCAGGTGCCTTTTGCATTTTCACTATAAGATTTCAAAAACCAACAGAAAATGCCTTTTCAATTTTTATGTATTTCTTAAGATATAGATTTGAGTTGTAAATAAGAATTATTTTCAAAAAATAATTGATTTTATGATGAACATTTCATTTAAAGTTAATATATTATAGTTTATAAATGATTAGCTCATGAAGTATTAAGTGACCTACTTATTGAAAACATTCCTTTTTAAGCTATTCTGTTTTTGTTTTTAAAAACTTCATTGATCAAAATGGTGCACATAATTTACATTTTGCCATAATTCAAAATGCATAACTGATTTTGTTTTAACATTTAACAACGTATTAACGAAAAAATCAACAAAAATACATAACTTTCTTGATGATATTGTCCACAGGATCTGGTGCAAACAAACATTTCATTGTAGCCCCATACCAAAAACCTAAAAAAAAATCTAAATTACAAAAAGTTAATACATTTTAAGAACTCAAAGGTAAGTTAGGGGTCTTATCAATAAACAAAAGTACCGGGCAGCGAATTCCAATGTGTATTGGTCTGTTCTTCAAAATGCAAGAAAATACTAGAAATCACCGTCCATAACATTCTTAACCCTTGTACACTGACTGTTAGCACAATTCTCATCATTAAGACCATTATCTATGTATTTACCAATAAATGTTAGGTTTCATACACTATTCTCACCTGTCCAAGTCTAGCAATCAAGCCACTGCGTCATCTGTGAGCCAACTCCACTGCAAGGGGCATCTCTTCCGGTCGAATGATTGGACACTTCCGGTACCATGGATACTGAAACATTGAACCAAAGCATTAACTTCATTCAAAATGAAGTTTACATTCCTAATAATAAAAGCAAGTCTCAGAATCAAATAAACAAATGTAAAACATATGAATTCAAGTGGTTATAAACAAAAATCATTAAACAATATTGATAAATAGGTTCATTAAAAATGGATTGCCATTACTTCAATTTCTTATATTTTTCACTTCATGAGCCTCTCTTACCAGTCTATTATTAACAATTTTCAGACTAAAACCAAAATTCCACCCCAATTATTATCATATAATGATATACATAAAAAAGGAAGTAAACATTTTCTGCTACTCGTGTTCGGTTTAAGAAATCTTGGGAAATATGCAGGTGCCTTTTGCATTTTCACTATAAGATTTTAAAAACCAACAGGAAATGCCTTTTCAATTTGTATGTATTTCTTTAGATAGAAATTTGAGTTGTAAATAAGGATTATTTTCTAAAAATAATTGATTTTATGATGAACATTTCATTTAAAGTTAATAGATTATAGTTTATAAATGATTAGCTCATGAAGTATTTAGTGACCTACTTATTGAAAACATTCCTTTTTAAGCTATTCTGTTTTTAAAAAAATAACAACTTCATTAATCAAAATGGTGCACATTATTTATCTTTTGCCATACTTCAAAATGCATAACTGATTTTGTTTTAACATTTAACAACGTATTAACGAAAAAATCAACAAAAATACATAACTTTCTTGATGATATTGTCCACAGGATCTGGTGCAAACAAACCTTTCATTGTAGCCCCATACCAACAACCTAAAAAAAAAATATATAAATTACAAAAGGCAAATACATTTTGAGAACTCAATGGTAAGCTTGGGGTTTTATCAATAAAGAAGAGTGCAGGGGGGAGAATTCCAACGTGAATTTGTCTGTTCTTCAAAATGCAAGAAAATACTAGAAATCACCGTCCATAACATAATTAACCCTTGTACACTGACTGTAAGCACAATTCTCATTAATATTACCATTATTTATGTATTTACCAATAAATGTTAGGTTTCATACACTATTCTCACCTGTCCAAGTCCAGCAATCAAGCCACTGCGTCATATGTGAGCCAACTCCACTGCAAGGGGCATCTCTTCCGGTCGGCTTGTTGAACCCTTCCGGTACCATGGATACTGAAACATTGAACCAAAGCATTAACTTAGCAATGAAGTTCATCATCATCATCATATTCATCCTCATCATCACCATCACCACCGCCACTTCCACCACCACCTCCACTACCATCACCACCATCAACATCATCATCAGCAGCAGCAGCATCACCATCACCACCATCACCACCATCACCACCGCCATCATCCATATCGTCCTTATCATCACCACCACCACCATCACCACCACCACCACCACCTCCATCATCAACATCAACACCAACAACTTCATCACAAGCAGCGGCATCGCCATCATCAACATCATCATCTATATCGTCATCTATATCATCATCTATATCATCATCATCATCATCATCATCATCATCATCATCATCATCATCACCACCACCACCACCACCACCACCACCACTACCACTATCATCACAACCACAACCACCATCACCACCACCACAACTACCACCATCACCATCATGAACATGCAAGACCATTCATAACATCCTTATCCCTAGTACATTGTAAGCATTTTTTCTCAGCACTTTAACCATTACGGTTTATAATCGGTGTATTTACCGAAAATTCGGCCAATTGTTCAACATTGTTTTAGTTTAGGCGTTGTTAAAGTAATGTCGTTCAAGGTTAGGCTCCAAATCTTTACTTCTCTGGAAGGTAAATGGATACACTTGTAGTCTGCGGTTTTTGTAACAAGCTTTGGGGCTGTTGTTTCAGGTTAACTTGATTAATTAAAATAGATGAGCACATCATCAACTATTTCACGTTGAAAATTTAAAAAACGATTACTTTAATCACAACCAATAACTTAAACAAAGGTCTGAACAATCGGTCCATTGTTAAATCATTTCTTCGATACAAAAACTCACCTTAAAACCCAGTCAAGCCATCGAATAATTGCGCCATCAATGAAGTGTCACCTATTGCGTCTTCAGCCTACTCCATTGGAAAGGTTTCACTTCTGGTTGGACGGATCGACGATTCCGGTACCGTGAACGCTGAAACATTGAACCAGTGTTTGCTCTTAAATGTCAATATGGAATTTGTATGATATACAATAACAAGCATAATTTAACAAAGACATGTTTAAGATTATTTAAAGTGGTAACACAGTCGAATATAATATTCATAAAACATGGTATTTCTCTTATATTTTTACTACCTTTTCTACCGTTAATTTAATTATAAACCACTTTCTTAATATAATCTTTAATCTCATCGAACGGAGTGTCGGCAACAATTTTATATGTATTACTATACACGAAAATGAAACAAAAATATACTTATTTTGTCCGATTAGAAAACAATATTGGGAAATAAGCAGACGCCTATAAACATTCTTACTGTTATAGGTCTAAAAATAACAGAAAATGCCCGTTTGATTTTCGTGTTTTTCTTAATTTCAAGCTCATCTAGTACGTAATACTGTCAAATTTGAATATGGTATTATGGTACGCTTGAATAATAAAATGAAAGAAAACAATATGTAGAAATAGAAATAGATAGAAAATAGACACGGCCATGTGTATGTCATAAATAAAAAGGGAGAACAGAAAATACAGCTGTGATACTCCGTTGAGACTGGAAGATTGACCTCTCCGGCTCGCATGTCACTGCCAGGGACGAGTACACGCCGGCACTGCTCAAGACTTGTGGAGGTTCCCTCAACTGTACAAGATCTTCATTAGAAGGCCTGGGTGGGGAACTACCTCTTGAAAAGTACCAAGGTGCGAGCCTCAGCAACTGTGGTTGGTTGTCCATTCCGCTGCGGTATTGTCCTCGGAAGAAGCCGAACTTGAATTGATAAAAAGATGTCTGGTAGAGACTGAACTGGATAGAATGCTTTGATCTGAGCGTGGACGATGACCGTCTATTAAGGTACTTAGATGCTGCTACATCAATAAGACTGTGTTGGATTTTTAGTTGGCGAGTTGCAGTTTAATCCCGAGTGTCTCCCAGCCTAGTTTTTCTAGCATGGAATTCACGCTACTGGTGTAATGGAAGCGGTTGAGTGCATAACGAACAGTTTTGCGTTGGACCATCTCGATCTTGTAGCTCTGGTCTTCTGGTAGGGGTTCCTCACTGAGGTACAATATTCTATACTAGACCTTACCAGGGTGACTCTAGCAGAAGAAACCTCCATGCAATACCTTGGCGTCGACATCCCATCGAATATATTGTGGAGCAACCATATCGACTGTATAACTCTCGGGATCCGTAAAACGGGATTTGAAATCAGCGTCGACATAAGATAATAGTTTATCGTTACTCACTAAAGCGATTTAAATCCAAATTTACACTTTTTCCAGACAGAGCCTAGTTTCAGAGAACAAAATGGTTTTCGGAGAAACCAACATTTAAACTTTTTCTCATCTCTTTTTTTAGCGAAAGAGATGATATAGGCAACACACATGTGGACGTTTTGGTATTTGCTGTTTGGTAGGTCCTTCAGAATCAGCCGATCGTTTAATGATATTACGATTTGTTTAACAACAACCCTCGAAACAAAAACAAAGAACACTATAAAATCAGTCGAACCAGTTCGGGATATGCATACAAATTATAATATCAGCAAGCAAAATGCATGTTAAACACAAAACATACCTGCAATCCTGATGACAACAATTACGAAACGTCCGCCTTGTTCCGTTTCCCGCCTTTAACTGACCAATGTACACCCAAGGCTGACCACGAAATTTATCGCTCCATGCATTCACACCTAAATGTACACATGTCCAGGGGCTAGAAGGCATATAATCATTACACAGGCTATTTTGTTCTGATACTTTAGTTGAGAGTTGCACTAGCCCGGCACGGATTACATGGATTAAACTGCTTTAGTGCGAGCTGTTCTAGCGGGGCGGTGTTGAATTATGCGTGTTTTATATTAAAAACGGACGAACAGCATAACTATTATAATCAGAATATGAGGACAATGATTTTACACCTTTTGCTATATATGTTGTTAATGAAATTGATGGGGGTCAATGTTCTGAATATGATTCTCCCGCCTGTTGAGTTTAATTATTTCTTGTTACACTTCTAGGCACACAGCTGTCTTGCTGCGTTCTTGGTGTACATATGTAGAAGAATAAATGGAATACAAAATTTAGTTGTATTGTATCTTCCATAAACACAAATCATTAAAACAGTCACCGTTTTAGAAATTATTAAACACATGTGAGTAAACAAAGAAAATTGTAACATAGAAATATTTAAAGTAGTATAACAAATTAAAAGATAAGAATAAGTATAGGATAGACAACGAGTGGACGTATCTATGACGCTACGCTCGGGTATATAATTATGTCATAGATACGTCCACGAGGTGTCTATCCGACTTAGACCACGTGAACTAAAGCAATGAGGTTTGGTTCTTGTCTTCAATTTAATGACTCATAAAATCCAAATACCATTTAACTTTGTATACCGCAAACAATGCGTATATTGGTTTGGCTCAATCAAGAATTTTTCTATGTTTAGAGAATTAATGTCGGAAAAGATGACATGTTTTTTTCAGTATTTTTAACTGTTGTTTGGATGTATAATTATCGCTACTGTACTAGTTACCAACCGCGGCTAGTGTTTGCTAATAGAGATAAGTCAAAAATATCTAAAATACGAACATCATCATGCACAAGTCAGCGTTTTTCGTAAACATGACGAAATTTAGGTTGGTGCAGTGGGACGGGGTCTTTTGGTGATAAAGTTCACTGG
This sequence comes from Mya arenaria, assembly GCF_026914265.1. Taxonomy (NCBI): domain Eukaryota; kingdom Metazoa; phylum Mollusca; class Bivalvia; order Myida; family Myidae; genus Mya; species Mya arenaria. Next base: position 24,803,596 of record NC_069127.1, on the reverse strand, counting down.
ATATTTATTCATCGGACGATACACAACAGTCGGGGTTGAGAACGCCATCAGGGGCGTAGCTAGGGCCTAAAAACGTGTAGGTCCGATGATTCTATGTGAGTTTGGGGACTTATATATGCACCTTTCACACACTCAATAATACTTGCAATGATAACAATAAAACCAAGTAATACACCCCGCATGTAGTTTAAATAATTACCAGACTTGCTTTCGGTAAAATAAAACAAACTTTTGAGTTGTTTAAAGTGTCTGAGTAGCTATTAGTATTTGTTACATTTTGGGGTTATTAAAATTTATCAGTTTCCCCAAAAGTTGTAGGCCCGGGCCTACAAGTCCTATATGTGGCTACGCCGTTGGCCATCCCTGGACTTTCTATATGCCTAAACGTTTTTAGGATATCATCAGGTTGTCTAAATATCGTTTGAGTTTTAGCCAAACACACCTTGCCCCGACCCTTACTTGGTGAGGCAAAACTTATACAGGTGCATTGCGTATACTTAAATAAACTCGTGAACGAATCGAGTACGGGAAATTACATCCCATTTTTTGTATATCCAGTATGAAATAATGTTTCCAGTTTAATTTAAGTTTTGATCAACCAAAACATGCTTTAACGTTTATCCAATGATTATTATTAGACCATGAAAGAAATTTTATAAATAGGTGCCTTATAAATTAAGAACACTTTTATGGCATTTTGAATAAATACCCCTTTTCATTCAATCAACGTGTTTGTTTTTCCCTTCGTCCATACAAGTTCGCCTTAGACTGGTTTTCGTTCTACCTAACCTTGGTCAATATATAAATAACAGAATATTTTTTGGCCTATGAATTCAGTTCCATGCTTAACTGTTCATCAAATGTGATCCATTTTGGCTCGAGGAAATCGTGTTTTAGAAGTTGTATATATATATATATCATTCTGATGGTACAACGTGTATATGAAAAATGGAGCAATAAAAAAGCGAAAGCCGATTGGTTATATTAGAGTGAGCGTGGTCTAATGCTGAATATTACAATGAATGCGTATTGACTCTGTTGTATTAAAAACTATCAAATTACAGCCGCAAATTTATTTAACATTTATTTCCTCGGTATTAACAAGGTATGTAATTTTCCCTAATGACGATGGTGCTTTCTGAAATGAAATGAAGATTTTTTTTAACAATTCTTGAATGAAAAAAATGAACTATTGGTGTAAATATAAGGAATGAATTGCGGGGTTGATGTCATTACCGGGGATATGAACGCAATTGGGCTGGTCAAAGTACGCGTGGAGTCCTTCGGACTCCACGCCCTTAGACCAGCCCAATTGCGTTCATACCCTGATAATGACAGAACAGAACAGAACAGAACAGAACATAATGTTTATTTAACTTAAGCATATACAGCTCATCGTTATAAACACAAAAATAAATACACCTAATCAATTCAATATTCATAATCAAATCAATATTGCATGCATGAAAAAAACAAAAAAAGAATAATTTGCCTTCTATTACTTACAATCGAGTTACACAATACCACGAGAGAGAAAAAGCAAACTTTAAAATACTAATTTAGCAGAAGTGAATGTGAGGAGGTCTTTAGTGGTAATTTATACATTCAAGTCTCTTATTTTAAAAGCTTTGGTACAAAAAATAGCTAATATCACTAACAGAGATTAATTGTCAGAATTGAGTAATGATATAAATTTTACCATACTAGGATGTCTGACATAATATCTAGGAATATAATTCTGCCTTATATCATTATACATTGGACAAACTAATACAAAATGAAATTCATCTTCAATATCGTTTAAATTACACAGTGTACATTTTCTATCTTGTCTTTGAATATTGTTATGTCTCCCAAGTTCAATGTTTAGATTATGGGAGGATAATCGGAGCTTCGCTAAAATATTTCTATGTTTGAAATTTTCCATTAAAACAATGTAAGTTGATATTTTAAACGTTTCCTTGATTTCCTTAAACAAATACAAGGATGAATGTGTTTCCATGGTAGCACGCCAATCGGTTATATACATGTCTCGTAATCTGTCTCTGAGCATGGGGACAAATGCACATACATTTACAGACTCAGGAAATTGCCAAACGTCCGCAAACCCGGATGACTGAAGGAGAGTTTTAACTCTGTCGACCCAGTTCAGACTTTGTGGGTTAACACGAAGTTCCCGGTATTGTTCTGTAATAATTGCCATGAGAATACAGTTATCTTGTTTCTCATTGTATAACTTGATACTTGACAAATACGAATATGTCGCTCAATATATAATGGAAATCTGCCTAGCTCTCCATAAAGTGACAAGGTATTTGTAGAGCGTTTGACATTTAGGACCCACTTGCAAAATTTTCTATGTACTCTTTCAATAACCTCTGTCTGGATATAGCCCCATACTTCACAGTTATAGTTCAAAATAGACAAAACAAGTGCATCAAATAGATTAAACGTAATATCAATAGGGACGCGGTTATGCTTCAGCAGAGCCTTAAGTGCATTCATAGAGCGCAATGCCTTTCCCGCCAGCGTGGTAGCTGCCTGCATCAAAGATCCACCACTGGAAAATACAATACCGAGGTAGTTAAATGAACTGACTATATCAACAGCCTGACCGTTATAAGTCCATTTATCTGATTTTCCTATACGCCCCCCCCCCCCTTTCTAAATACCATTATCTTAGTTTTTTCCACATTGACCGTCAAATTCCATTTGCTACAATAAGTACTTAAATTATTCAAGGATTCTTGTAACCCCTCCCTCGTCTCTGACAGAATAGCCGCGTCATCTGCAAACAGCAATACATATATTGAGATCTCATTGACTGTGAGACCTGCATTTAAGCTTTGTTGTAAATGGAGTTCGATATCATTGAGGAAGAGAGAGAAGCAAATCGGGGAGGTTATTCCCCCTGGAACAAGCCAATGTTACTTTCAAAGAAATCAGACAAAGACCCCAAGTGTTTTATGCACATTTTCACCTCGTTATACATCGACCGCAACAGGGACAAAAACTTTCCATCTATACCAAGTTTGATTAGCTTATACCAGAGACGCCCCCTATCAATGCAATAATATGCCTTACGGAAGTCAACAAAACAGCTATACAATTGTTTATTCTTTCCTAATTGCCTAATGTATAATTGAGTTGAGAATGAAAACCGGATCAACCTTACTGTACTTGCTTTTGAAACCAAATTGAGCATCAGTCAGAATATCTTGCTCTTTAGCCCACATTTTAAGTCGGTCATTTAGTATAACTGTAAATAATTTAGCAAAACAGCTTAGGAGCGTGATACCGCGGTAATTATTCGGATCAGATGTATCTCCCTTTATATATATAGGAATTATGGCCCCTGTTGCCCACGATCTGGGAAATGATTGGGTATTAACTATATGATTAAAAAATAATCCTAGAGGTTTAATTATAATAGGTATTGATAATGACATCAACCCCGCAATTCATTCCTTAAATTTACGTAATCAAATAATTCACGAGTATACTTATTTTTTTAAAGAACCCACCGGCAATGCAACCGGACTGATCTTTTATCTGTGATAATAGAGTTCTTATTGTAAATGCCAAAAATGTTTATATTATGTCTCTTAACAGCAATTTTCAGCGCTGAATTTACGACAATTCAATTACGTTTTCTTCAGAAATAAATTTAAAACAAGGACATCATGTGAAAGCGTGTGGTCTTTTTACATATGTATTTAATAAATTGATTTTATCGATGAATTCGAGACAGTTTCATTATACTCAAAATATAAATTTAAACCAAAAAACAGCGTGTGAAAGCCCATGATTTACAAAGTTGATTTAGATATATTGGAAGTATACCACAAAGCCATGTTCGTCATTCCTGTATTCACTTTACGGTATAGCGCGTTTGCAAAGATGAATTCAAGGCAATTTACTCATAACTTTCCACACTAAGAAATTAATTAAGAAAACATTTTCTGAAAGCTGGTTGTTTCTTATTTGCAACGATACCAAAATTTATTAAATTGGTAAAGAATAAAAATAGCTAGCCACTAGGGACGTGTTTTTCATACTTGCGCTTCTGTGCGATATTAAACGAATTTCAACGGTGACCTTTAGACATTGTTTGCGTAGCTGATAAAGGTAGGATTTTAAAACCAAAAACATTTTCTGAAAGCTGGTTGTTTCTTCTTTACAATGATACCAAAACTTTAAATAAGTGTCAAGAATTAAAAATACGCCATTTTCAACGATGACTTTAAGATAATATTAGCATATTTTTTTTTAAACTAGTAATTAAGAATCAAAAGCATTTTCTGAAAGCTGGCTGTTTCTTCTTTACAACGATACCAACATTTATTAAATTGGTAAAGAATTAAAAAAGGTAAGACCCTAGGGCCGTGTTAATAAAAATTTTCTTACCTATGCATATTATATGCAGCAGTTCACTGTTATGTAGACATGAACAAAATCAAACACCAATACAATTGAAATGGTTCAACATCGACCTATTCGTTGGGATTAACATGACTTCTCTCCTCTCTCCAGTGTTACAAACATGCAGGAAAGGGTTGGTTGGCGCTCGCTTGAACAACGCAGAATTAAATTCACGACTTGTAATGTTTTACATCATATACCATCATCATGTTGCTCAAAGGGGCCAGAAACAAATTATTTTTGTTTATTTAAGCCTATGTGTATAGATATATAGAATATACATATAGGCTTAAATAAACAAAAATAATTTGTTTCTGGCCCCTGTGGTGTTGCTATTAACGCTGCCATCTAATATTCACTGAACACCAATGAGATTAACCAGACTATGTTTAGACAAATACAAGTAAAAACTGACTATCACAAATTTTCATTCTATCCTCACTCGGTTGTACTTTGGAATAGTTTGCCAAATTATATTGTCACTATCCCCACCCCTGACACATTCAAGGTGGCTGTGGCAACCATTGAGCATTAGATAAGCGAGCAATGTTTTTATCCTTTTACCTGTTCATCAATTTTTATTATGTTACTTAAATTGTGTTTTCTTTTATTCCTCATTTTCTGATGTTGATTTGCTTCATCAGTGTTTTATTTTTTTTCACTAACATGCCGACGCGCACCGTCCTTGAACGTCAGTAACACTCGGAAGAGGAGTTGCCATTAAACAGAGATAAATGCGCAGATAATAGTTGTATATAACCTGTAGTATTTAGTGCTTCAAATGTAAACATGGAAGCGATTTTATCTTACGACAGTGATACTAGTGAAAATAGTGATAAATCCGATGGTGGACACTATACAGCTACTGATCTTTTTGCTCATTTAAAACCAGTTGACGATACGAATTCAGTCTCAAAAACTATCGCTCTAAATTCAACGCCTGTCGCCATTCCACTGGTACATTTTTTTCACAACATGTTTTGCAAAATGGGTGGGGAAAGAAAACGTTCATAAACGATTCATGATCAGATGATTGAGAGAAAATTATGCTTCCAGTGAGCATTGTAATGTTCTGAATGAAATTTTTCTAGAAGGTTTTTTTAATTGTTGTCAAAATTCTTGAAATTCTTGTTTTCAAATATATTTTGTGCGATTACAAAAAAGGTTTTTCAACAATCAATGTTTAACAATTCAAAAGGGTTAAAACAGAGTCATTGAAGCCCTTGCCCATGTGAATGTACTCATTTTAGCTTGTATCTTAGTAATTGTCATAGTCTTAGTGTGAACATTAATGTAATGCATGCAAAAAACTTATTAGTACAAATGCGTCCAAGATATTCACTTGATACTTTGTACACATGTGTATTTACAGATTAGTTTTCCTATGTTTTTGGGTATTACCCCACACTTTTGATTTTTTTGGGGTATTTCATTTTGAATGAGTATTTCAAGTTTCTATAACCCCATTATCTTGATTTTAATTGAGTTACAACAATGAACAATTGTCTTTTATTAGTATGATTGAAAATGTGTCTTGGCGTTCGATGTGCCATAGTCAATGTCGCTGAGAATCTGATCAATTATTGACCCTGCCATCCCTTTAACATTGCACAATGGCACTGATTCTGTAATTAATGTATCCACTATGGTGGTGGGTTTAAATGATGTGTTTAATCGTCTGACTGAGTTGGTAATACTTTTTTCAACTTCTATTTTCAAATTGACATTTCAACAGGAAAGCTTGCATATGAACATGTGAGTTTCCGCCTGCATCCGTCTATTATCGTATATCGTCATATGTACTCATTAACCAACGGATTGTCATTAGTCAATTACCGAGGTCTTCAATTATTTCCAACTTGCTCCGTAAAATGATCGGCCAATTACGGAAAACATTATCTATTTTTAACTGGGTTAATTAAATTGACTGAATTTAGGTCGCTGAATTAGACAAAATGAGTTTCCAATTTCCATTTTAATTTATTATGCGTCTCTTTTAAATAACTTGCATATTCTGCCCTTTCCTAGATGATTTGTTACTTCCGTTTTTTTAAAACAATTGTGTTATATATGAACTTACATATCTCATTAAACTTTTATGAAATTAAAATGATTTCCGTACATGTACACATGTTACCAGTCACATATGAGGCAAGGCTGAAAACTCTTAATTTTAGTTGATATTGTATCTTTTGCATTTTCAGGAAGATGTTTCTGGGATAAAACACATAGACCCCAAAACAAAAGAAGTGAAATACAACCCAAAATATGATGAACTATATGCACCTCAGGTAGATTTTAGTTTTTAATCTACAACATGCTATCACTGGTATACAGTAACTTTACAAATGTTAATGTTATTGTCTGAATGACACAATAATTCAATTACACTTAATTTTATTTTAGATTAAGAATTATTTTGTGTTTATTCAAAATTCCCATTGGGAAGGGCCACATTTCCCTAGAGATAAGAGACAGCACTGATGGCATTTTCAATCATGAAAATTATGATTTGGATCAACTTGCCTCAATGCTTACTTGTCTATTTGGCTTGTTACTTGTAATGAGCCAGACTACAATAAATGTAAGACTTGACAGAGATGCTAAGTCGAAGTCTATTAAACGTTTGTATAGATTGTTTTTTATTGCAGACCTTGGCATAAAAGTTAGTATGTCAGAAGTGTCTTAAAATGAATATAAATAACTTTGAAAATTGTTAAAAAAAGTGTTGCAAGCCCCTTTACACTGCTTTAGGCATAAGTCCATCCTACTCATACAGAACCCGATTATTTTTCAGGATTGACAATAATCAGGTGTTAAAAACTCTAGGAGAAACACTTGTTCTAACACAACTTGACAACATAGTATAAAACCGCTAATTCAGCCAGTATGCGCTTGTTTAAAATGATAATTTCTCACATAGCTCTCATGTGTAATTTCAATTACTCTGCTTTTGAGTACAATAACTATTTCTTATAAATGTTAAATTTTATATGCATCCATGTAGGTTGGGCCAACCAACCCATACAAGACTCGGCAGGCAACCGCCATCAGAAACTCACTGGCAGGATATGTAGAAGATGCACATGTGAGCAGTTTCCAGTTTGAGAATCAGCGAAAAACCTTCCACAGCTATGGTACATAATGAAGGGGTTGTAAAATTGCAGGGTCTTCACATTCATTCATCCTTGGTACCCTGTCTATTTATTACTCATCTGAATATCCTGGGCAAATTGTCTTTAGAACCTCGTACACATGAACAATTAATGAGGTGAAATCCGGACATTTGATTTGAAGCCTGAGACGCACCGCAGGCTATATGATGGATCTCAAACATATGTCGAACCATGTGTGCCTAATTTTATTTTTAGTCAAAGTCATATTTCCCATTCATGTCACCTATTTCTGCTTACTTGCGTTTGTTTTCTATTGCAGGATATGCTATTGACCCGACTGTTGACTCGGAAACAACGTCAGGGACTAAAATGCTGGGTGACTCAATAGCACTGGAAGAAAATAAAGGTAAGCTAAACTTCTCTGTCAAATCTTGTTTCTGATATGTACTGGATTATAAATGTGTATTGTAAGAAACTCAGATAAGCTATAAGAGATTTAGTCACAAACTACATTGTGTATGTAGGTCAAATTAAAAATGATTCAAGTCATCTTTTTTTAGTTCGCAACTTGCTGTTAAGTCTTCTATTCAATGGGAATGCTTAAAGTTTCCGGTTTTTCAAAGTAATAGTTCTGATGTTGTTGTCTTTATCGATATTCAGCTGTAGTATGAAATCGCTGAACCTTTGGTCATAAGGAAAAAATGTTCGTTATTATTATGAAACTTAGTACACTTGTTGCCAGTCACAATGCACTTATAGTTGTAGCAAGGCTCATTACACTGCTTATAAATTGTCAAGTAAAGCATCCTAACCAAATAAGATTTCGAGGTCCGGGTGATTTCATTGTAGCTATATAAGCACAGTGAAAATTGTGAATGGACCTGGCTTTTTCATTTTGAAAAATATAAACATGTTCAGGTTGTTTTTTTACCTTATATGAAAGGGGCCGTTTAACGGCCCCTTCCCCTCGGAAAATAAGCCTAGTTTTTCCCCTAAAAATGAAAATTCCCCTCCAATAAAATTCAATATTTTTTTATTTTTTTTATTTATATTTTAGAAAGTTTTTTACCTGTACAGGTTCATTTTCGATAAATTCTACATCCTAATAAATTATGTGATGTAAAGTTTCTTTGATAATTGAACTCAGAAATCATTGATTTTCATCACATTCAGAGATCAGTATGAAACATTATCTGTCATGAATTATTGCAATAGATATTTCCACCCAAAGGATTGATATTTTTTGTGTCTTTTAAAGGGAAAATAAACTAATATTAAATCATTTCCTAATTTGCAGGAGACTAGACAACTTTTTCCTTTAGCTGTAAAATTTCCCAATTTCGGCATTTTCATGACGCAAAATTTCCCAAAATGTCTAGGGTCTTTTTCCCAAAATGGGCAGAAAAAGCCCTGTCAAGAAATGTCGCATAACTGGAAGTATTTCAACAAAAAAATCACAAAAAATGACTCAAAAAGTATTCAGAAAATTGATTCTTTCTTGACTGACTGTAAGTCAGCAGGTACATCTTGTCTATCCACTAGCACACAAAATATGACCGAGTCCAACTTTCTGAACCGGATCATTCTGTTTCTGATGATGTCGAACCCCAGTCCCAGCAAGATCCTGAACATTCTGTTGAGCCTAGTGGCCCTCTAATTTCGGAACCACGGAGAAAAAATGTCCAACTGTCTGGAAGTTTTGATTGTGGAAGCGAGCCTGAGGTACATGTAATCTCCCTACCGAATAAAAAAACTAAAAGTAGTGCTGAGGCTAATTTAGTGGAGGAGTTTAAGAACAGGAAAAAAGAGAGAGATGGACTTGTAATCTAACAATCAATATATTATAGGAGGTATGAAAGTAAAATAAAAATAAAAAATTAACATGCACATTTTCCCCATTTTTGTACTAAAACGCCGCAAAATTTTCCCTTCTCAAAGGCCCCAGGCCCCGTCCCCTTTTTTAGAAAAAAAACCCTGATGTTAATGCTTTAATTTCAAAAAAATTAATAGTGTTTTAATATGTGTAAAGCTTCCATCTCTTTATTCATTAATTACTTTGGAAGATTACTGTCTGGAAGTTTTGATTGTGGAAGCGAGCCTGAGGTACATGTAATCTCCCTACCGAATAAAAAAACTAAAAGTAGTGCTGAGGCTAATTTAGTGGAGGAGTTTAAGAACAGGAAAAAAGAGAGAGATGGACTTGTAATCTAACAATCAATATATTATAGGAGGTATGAAAGTAAAATAAAAATAAAAAATTAACATGCACATTTTCCCCATTTTTGTACTAAAACGCCGCAAAATTTTCCCTTCTCAAAGGCCCCAGGCCCCGTCCCCTTTTTTAGAAAAAAAACCCTGATGTTAATGCTTTAATTTCAAAAAAATTAATAGTGTTTTAATATGTGTAAAGCTTCCATCTCTTTATTCATTAATTACTTTGGAAGATTAGCATACAAAGTATTTCTAAAAAATATTATGATGTGTGGGAGACAATGTCAAAAAAGGGGGGAAAATATACCCTTTTTCAAATAGGAAGTAGCGGAATTTTGGCCTATGCTGTAAAAGAAGCTGAAAAAGTCCTGAAGCAATTTTCTACTAAATAGACAAGCATTGGCACTTCTTGTTTACTCCTTTGTTTAATGTGCTGTTTACTGTTAGAGTCAGAATTTATTAACTATATGTGTATTTAATTCTTTATAACATATATTTTTACTTGTTCAGGTCTGACAGCGTTTGAGAAGGCAAAAAAGCGCCCTGAGGACAAAAGAAAGAGACACTTAAACGATGATCCCAGCAATATAGAGGGGTTTATAGGGCCCTGGGGGAAGTTTGTGGATGAACAGACAGTAATGAAACCTAATGAGGTACTTGAGATTTCAAAGCAAAATGAATCTTTTGCCAAGTTACACTTTTATTTAGTGACTGGTCTATCTGTTTTTGCACGAACAATGTTTACCCGATTGTTCAGAACTTTGTTAAAGTTAACAACATGATTATAGACATCGATGCTAACTCTTAGTCATGAAATATTTGATGATATGCTTTTAGATTTAAATAAAACAAGTACAATTAAAAAAGATGTCTCATATCTTGTAAGGCATACTGCATATCACAGTTCACAATGATGATGTTGACAAATTTGTTAACTTACCGGTATAACAAGGTTGTTAACAATCGGATCTTTGTAAGTGCAGACAGATAATGCACCAGATGGAAATGAAACCAAAACAGTAATATAAAAACTGATAATTATAAATAAAGGAAAGAATATAGTAAACTTGTCTTTTTTCATCAAGATCTTATGTATACATCTTGAATGCGCTCTAAATTGATGCATGCAGTTTATATTTATAAATAAAAAAATAAAATAAAAACTCCCTAACGAAAATTATTACCTTATAAGTCACCATTCAGTAATTAATGATGTTACTTGATGTGTAAAACAGGAGGAGAAGGCAGAGTTGGATGAGATTCTTGCCAAGCGGGCAAAGACGGGTAAACAGACAGAGGAAAAACCTGCAGAGGAGAAAACCACACTACACAGTGAGTAGACAGAGGAGTGGGAAACAATGCAAACAAACTCATTATTTAGACTGTTCATTAAAATGTCTGTCCAGTTGTGTACCGGTACTTAATTTATGATGTGAATATTTACTAAGCTCTAGTGCTTCATGGTTTGTCAACTGTTAAATACTTTTCAGGGGTTAAAGCTGCACTCTCCCAGATTGACCGTTTAAACAACTTGTTTATTTTTTGTCCTGGAATGAGCTTGTTTATGGGAAAATGCCTTGAAATCCGTGATACAAGGCTGCTGGCTAAAGATCAGACTTAAAATATATTTATGTTCGAAAATTGATGTTTTACGGCTAAAAGCGTTACTAAAGCCTTAAGAAATATGCCATTTTCGGCAGTATTCAAAACAATTGAGGTAGTCCTGTTGTGAGCAATCTTTTATGACTGAATTGAAGTCATTGATACCAAAATAAGCTGATTTCGAAACAAAAACTAAAAGAAATATCAAAACTGTCAATCTGTGAGAGTGCAGCTTTAACTGGGATTAAAAATATTTGTGAGTTTTCTATCAAATGTATTTTAAATGCCCAGTGTAATTGTCTTACGCTATCTTATTATTTCAGTCAAAGATGCATATGATTACCAAGGCCGGTCATATCTGCACGTGCCGCAGGATGTGGGTGTGAACCTCAAGTCAGAATACCCCCCAGAAAAGTGCTTCATACCCAAGAAACTAATACACACTTGGGCAGGCCACACGAAAGGTGTGGCACAAATCAGATGGTTCCCCAAATCTGCCCATCTCTTACTGTCTGCTAGTATGGACTCGAAAATAAAGGTAGGATCAATTGTGAATAATTTTATTAGCTTCTATAGAATTTATCCCCTTTGTTAATAAAGCATGGATTATGTTGTGCTTCATCTTAATGCAATTCATATCAGTTTTATAAAACTAATCATGACTGAACCTTTTCTGGGTTTGCTTGACTAAAATAAAGAATAAGTTATTTGAAGAAAAAAAGTCAAGATATTGTGATAGCCTTGGTGTTGTAGCAATCGACAGCTTTGACATTGTTAAAAATCTTGCCTTTAAGTAAAGAAAAATCAAGGTATTCACATACAGCTTGATGCGCGTGTTGCCAGAGACAATATGTATATGTATAAACATGGCCCATAACATTAATTATAAGTTATGTCCCTTTTTTGAAATAAACTGATGATTGATGGCTTTCACTCTGTAATGCTCTATTTTCATTTAATATGTCTGGTCTGGTTAAGATACAATGAATTATTTGTCTTTGACATTGGTGAAATTAAGGCTTGGATTGAATTTGTCTGAATTCAAATTTAACTAGTCCACAATTCTGCCTATGTTACAGTCATCAAAATTAGACTTTTGGATGAACAAGCCCGAATTTTTATACTATTGCTTGGCATATATTTGAACAAGCCCTGCTATATAAAATTCAGAATTTGAGCAAGCCTGGAGGACATTTTACCAGTGCTGGGCTTGCAGGCTTGTGCTAATTTCGCCCACTGATGTTAAGTTCAAATTTGGAACCAGTCCAGTAAGCACTTGAACAGTATCAGGCTTGCAATAAATTTGACCATGTAACAGTCAACCACTGTATAAATCTGGAAGTAAATGACCGGCAATGTATCTGGATTTGCGTGGGCCACAAGCAGGCTGTATGGGATATCACACTCCGGTAGTACTGTTTTTCAATGTACTCAGCTTATATGTATATGTTACAGATCTGGGAGGTCTACAATGACCGGCGGTGTGTCCGCACGTACCTCGGCCACAAGCAGGCTGTACGGGATATCAACTTCAACAACAGTGGCACAGAGTTCCTCAGCTGTGCCTACGACAGATACTGCAAACTCTGGGACACTGAAACTGGTGGGTTGGCTATATTTATGTTCATGTTGATCTTGTAAGCTTGTTTGGGTGTTGTTGTTTTTTAAGAAAAAAAGTCATAGGTATGATCATAGCACTTATGTCTGCTATGAACACTTTGACCATAACTTATGAACCATTAAAGATATTCGAATAAAACTTAGAACACATGTTACTGATGACAATAGACAATAGACATCTGTTGAAATGTAGTACGGTCCGATATCTCTGCTTAAAATGATTTGCGAATGATGATTTTTTTCCGATTTATAATGGTAAAATATTTGTTCAGTCATGGCTTCTGCCACTTGGTAATCTGATACCGTATTTTTCCGTTACTTTAATGCTTTCAATAATATGCATTTCCAGGCGAGTGTAAGGCACGGTTTACAAGTCGGAAAGTGGCGTATTGTGTGAAATTTCACCCAGAGGAGGACAAACAACACTTGTTTGTGGCTGGTACCTCAGACAAGAAAATAGTCTGTGTAAGTAGTTAAAGTTTGTAGTTTGTGTATTAAAGTAGTCATGTAGAAAATCATCTGTGGAAGTTGTCACAATAATCTAGTCTGTGTAAGTAAAGTAATCACTCTAAAGTTTGTGTAAATAGGCGAAAGAATAAAGTCTTTGTATGTAGTCGCAAGAAAATAGTCTGTTGAAGTAGTTCTTTTTTAGAAGTCATTAAAAATGAGTCAAAACAAATAGTCATTCATAAAGTAGGACATATTCTGTGCCACTATTCATTTAAATAATATCCAGGTAAATATGTAGTCATTTAGAAAACAGCCTGTGTATTAAGTCTTTTAGATTATAAAAACTTGGATATACTATTAGGAATAAGTATGAATTAAATGTTTGTGTGAGTTTAACTTTAATTTCAATTCACATTTTGAATAATCTAAAATGGTTATTTCCACATTCATATCACTTGCTTGCCCACCCACACAGTTTAACCCATTTTAACATGCAATTCAGTGGGACACCCGGTCCGGTGAGATCGTGCAGGAATATGACAGACATCTAGGGGCTGTGAACACGATCACATTTGTGGACCAGAATCGCAGATTTGTCTCCACATCAGATGATAAGAGCTTAAGAGTGTGGGAATGGTAAGTTTTAGTGATAGTTAGAACACCTACTAAGCCAATAATTATACCCCCAGATAGAAATATTCATGGGAATGTTGGTTAGCAGGGGCTGTTGTGCACTTGTTATTTTTTCACATTTCACTTATTAATCCCACAACTTGATATTTAACCATTCCTGTGTCTAGGGTATCATCACAATTGTTCTAGTTTAAAAAAAAAATGAGGAAAAGATACTTGTTCCTCTGAAATGCATTGAATGAAGAACAATAATCAATGGATAGAATACTGATACCTAAAATTTACCAAAAAATGTTAGATTTTGCAAATTTTAATACATGTATTTACCTGAACAAAAATCTGAATATGGGTGTTACTGTTAGGCATTTTTTCCTATTGTTTATAAAATATGATGGGTAAATGTGCCAGTGATGTTATGTATGATATTTTAACTTATATGTTTAGTTAATATTACACATTACATATACTGTGCATTTAAATCTTCATGCTGTACAGATGTACTTTTTACTTATGATAATAATGTGCTATAATAAAAATGAAGGAACACCTCCAAATACACGCGTGTATTTCAGGGACATTCCGGTGGATTTCAAGTACATAGCCGACCCTTCCATGCACTCAATGCCCGCCACTGTGTTGTCGCCCAATGGTGAGTTAAAACAATTAGTTGTCATTTTATAGGGTGGGAATGGTCTATTGGGATTGGTGTCTGCCTCTCACCAAAGAGGTTGTGGGTTGAATCTTCACCAGGGGTACTTTCTCATGGCCTCCAAAATGGACACCAGGCCCCAATTTCACAAAAATACTCCAGTCAAATCTCAACTCATTTTACAACATGAAAACATAATATGATTTAAAATCTTGCATGTTTTTATACTTTTTGAAAATCTATTTTCTCATGGAATGTGTTGATAAAAATGTTTGTCAATATTTAAAAGAAACTTAATTCCAGAGCAAAAAATAAACTTGAGTAATTGTTAAAAAATAAGAAATTGTATTCAAATACATTTTTGGCTGTAGAATATTATTCCCTTGAAATCATGACCAAAGGCACAAATCAACATATTACATGAAATAATGCCTTTTCAAAGGTGTAAAATTAAATGTTATTTTTAATATCTTTTGATGCTATGTGGTAAAATGAATTTAGACTGAAATTGAGATTTGACTTAAGTTTGTTTGTGATATTGGTGCCTGAGCTGGTTTATACCTAGATAACAGACTTTAGGTTTGATTCTGTGATTTACTAGCTTTCTTCATAATCAAGATAAAAGAAATGAGTATAAACTAGTTGTAATTTGCTTGTCAGGTATTAACACAAGTGCATTGGGATTCTAGGTAAATGGCTAGCGTGCCAGTCGATGGACAACAAGGTCACTGTGTTCAACGTTCTCAACAGATTTAAGTACATGAGGAAGAAAACATTCACCGGACATATGGTAGGTGCTGGGTACCTTCATGTTTGCTTGTCGTGAAAGAATTGGAAAATTGATGTTATTTTTTTAGAATTTGTTATAATCTTCATGCAGTATTACTGTAATGGTCATGCATATAAGGATTGATAACATTTTCCCGTGGGTCCTTCATGGAATTCGCTTGCATGACCTGCTGCGTTCATACAACATGAACCCACGGAAACATGCAATCCATCTGTATAATTAGATTTTAAATAATTGTCATATAAAACCTTTTTTAGCTCACCTGAGCACAAAGTGCTCAAGGTGAGCTATTGTGATCGGTCTATGTCCGGCCTCTGTCGTCCGTCGTTCGGCGTCAACAATTGGCTATAATCATCTTCTTCTCCTAAACGGCATAGACAGTTTTGATGAAACCTTATAGGAATGATCATTGGTTGGTGCTTTTTCAAAATTGTTCAAAGAAATTAATTCCATGCTGAACTCTGGTTGCCATGGCGACCTAAAAGAAAATGTCAACAATTGGTTATAATCATCTTCTTCTGCTAAACTGGTCGGACAATTTTGATGAAACTTCATTGGGATGATCCTTGGTTGGTGCTTTTTCAAAATTGTTCAATGAAATGAATTCCATGCAGAACTCTCGTTGCCATGGTAACCTAAAGGAAAATGTCAACAATAGGTTATAATCATCATCTTCTCCTAAACCCTTGGACAACTTTGATGAAACTTCATAGGAATGAATCCTTGGTTGGTGCTTTTTCAAAATTGTTCAAAGAAATGAATTCCATGCAGAACTCTGGTTGCCATGAAAACCTAAAGGACAAAATTACAAAACCTTTTTTGGCAAATACTATTAGGCCTAGTGCTTAAATATTTGGTGTGTTACATTGTCTATTGGTTACCTACCATGTTTATTTATAGTATACCCCTGAAGAAAAATTGGCCTCACTCAATGGGTTACAAGTTCATTATTAATACATTTTGTTAAAATTTGATAGTTATGTAAAGTTTACCCTTGAAACAAGGGCAGCAAGTCTAGTGGTGGTGGTGTTAGTAGTTTATACTCCGGGTCCCGGCGTGAGCACATTGAAGGGTCCCAGAGTGACAGTTCAACCACCGCACACATATCCTGGGCGGTTAACCAGTACTAGGTGCCTTCACCTCTGCAAGGAACTGACAACTTCTGTACATGCCAGGGGCAGTGGTACAGTGTGAATGGTCGTAGAAAGGATTTCATAACCAATCACAACAGAAGTGACTTGGTCCGCCCGGGAATCAAACCCGGGTTGTCCGATTCGCAGTCCAACGCTCTACCGACTGAGCTAACCGGGCGGACCAAGTCTAGCTATATGGCCTCCCTTTTTGTTGGAGATTCCACTACTTTCTATTTTTAGTAACAAGGGAATACATTTTAAAGTCTATTAATTCTTCAACATAGTCACTTATAAGGTAATTATTGTTCTTTTTTTAGGATCATAGATTAAAATAATTATTATACACTCTATTTCTTAGAAGAAATTTCATTTTTACTTAATGATAAATTTAATAATCAGACTTTTCCATTGAACTTCATGTATATTATTGTAAACTTCATGTAGATTACTTAAAACAACAAATATTTTCTTCTGTGTGGATAGTGAATAAGCCTTACACATAAAAAAATGATTAATATTAATTGATGGATGGTGATGTTGTCCTAGATGGAAGAAGCAAAAATAGAAATTATGAATGTGTACTGCTCATTGATTTTTAGAGCTTAAGGCAGATTATTTATTTTATTGGATGGTGCAATGTTTGTTGTTTGTGTATCTATACTAAAAGTTATTTTAGTGTGCAAGCAATTGAACATAGTTTTGTCAGTGTGCAGGTAATTGAATGAAATCCTGTCAGTGTGCAGGCAAATGAACAAGTCCTGTCAGTGGGCAGGCAACTGAAAAAAGTCCTGTCAGTGTGCAGGTATCTGTATCAAGAGCTGTCAGTGTGCAGTCAATTATCAAGTCCTGTCAGTGTGCAGGCACCTGAACAAAGTCCTGTCAGTGTGCAGGTATGAGAATCAAATTCTGTCAGTGTGCAGTCAATCATCAAGTCCTGTCAGTGTGCAGGCAACTATACAAAATCCTGTCCGTGTGCAGTCAATCACCAAGTCTTGTCAGTGTGCAGGAAACTGTGACAAGACCTGTCAGTGTGCAGGGAACTCTGACAAGTCCTGTCAGTGATTATCCTGGCAACATGTTTGACCAGTATGTTTTTCAATATTCTTTGAGAACAAATATCAAGCTATATTGATTACAAAGGTTAAACTCTTTTACTCTGGTGAGCGATTTAGGGCCACCATGGCCCTCTTGTTTGAAAAAAGAATAGCTTTTAATTGTAACATAGTATATCTGACATTCGTTAAATAATACCATGCAAAATCAGAGCCCAATTTTGAAATAAACAGTGATGTCATAACCCCATGTGGGTAATACAATATGAAAGTCAAGTTTTCTGTATACAAAACACTCATGGAATATAAAATTTACATGTAATTTGTCATCTAGCTCTACATATTTATAAAATTTGAGATAATTTTACATTACAGGTGGCTGGTTATGCATGTTGTCTAGATTTCTCTCCAGAAATGACGTAAGTATAATATCTTGTTACCCCATTACCATGAAAAATTTATATATAGATAATATCTCATTCTGTTGCCATAGTTTCTTTTTCATACTGCATGAGTTCTTTGGTGATATTTTGCTTTTGAAGGTGACTGAAGATAACAAAATTTGAACTTGTTTGCCATGGCATGGCTTTGTAATACATGCATTTTTGAGATGAAAAAAAAATCATTATGTTTCGGGTTCATAGTTAAGTTTCATGCCTTGCAGGTACATGTACCTGACATCTGGCCCAAATTTCTCAAAATATCTTTAGCATAAGAGGTTTAAATGCCATATTTCATTTTTCCAAATTAATTGCTAAAAATTGATTTCATACACTAAACCATTGTTTAGTCATGATTATCTCTTAAATCATTTCCTCAAATTGTTCTCTAAACTATTTATTATTCATCATTTGTTCCTTGTACTAGGATTTTTGTAATAACTATACTGCCTTGTAAACTGATACAATCACAAACACTTGAATCTTAACATGCTCAAAAAACAGATGCATGACAATACATCATGGTATCTTTATTATTGTCATTATACAGCTGCATGTTTAAGTATTGATGACAGCCTTATGAATATCTGGCAAAGAAATTTTAAGACTTGTAACAGAGTATGCTTAAAAAAGTTGAAATAAGACCACAATAAATAAATAGTTTGTTTAGTGTTTCCCTAAAAAAATAAAGATGAAAAACCCTTCCTGTCTACATACACATAAAATTGCGGGTGCAGGTAGTTTCTTAGTTGTTGGCTTTACTTGCTAACCCCTTTATTCCATATTGAATTTGAAAATGGAAAAAAATATGGCCATGGAAAAAAAACAGCACAATTATACTATAACAAAGTTAGTGAGCTTAGATAGATCCAATTAAAAGGCATGAAGATTTTTCGATAAATTTGGGGAATAGAGACATGACCAGGGGCTGTGCATGAAAATGAACAAAACTAATTACTTAAATATAGTATACGTCCAACAACATTACATCATTGTCTCAATATTTCCAGCTACCTGATATCGGGTGATGCCGATGGAAAGCTGTACATTTGGGACTGGAAGACAACGAAGCTCTACTCCAAGTTCAAGGCGCACGACGATGTGTGTATCGCAGCCATATGGCATCCACACGAGACCTCAAAGGTCGCCACTGCTGGCTGGGATGGCGTCATTAAGTACTGGGACTGAGGCAACTAGGGAAGGGAATTAGGGGACTTAAGTGATGTATGGTGGTATGAAGCATTTGCTACTATATGATGTCAAATCATGGCATTTGCTTTGGAGCTCGGAATTGACTTTCAATGTGTGGATAGTCTCAGAAAAGCAAACAAGGAAAATTTCATTAACATAGATGTCAAACAATGGGAATACGATTCTCAAAGATAGCCAACAAGGGAAATATATTTAGAAATCAAGGACAATATTATTCTTAAAGATATCAAACAAGGAGAATATTATTATTGTGGATAGAAAACAAGGAGAATATTACTATAATGAATAGAAAACAAGGATAATATCATTTTCAAAGATATTAAACAAGGAGAATATCATTCTCAAAAAAAGCCAACGAGGAGGATATCATTATCAAAGACATAAAACAAGGACAATATCATTAACATAAACACCTGAACCTGTGTATTATCAAATGTTCCAACAGATAATGTGAAAAGGTGAACTGCTATAGCAATGTTTACCACTGTGATTCAACATTTGGCTTCAGTTTCTCATGTGTCATGTTTTTGTTAGCATCTGCGAAAGAAAGCTGATATCAGCGGTAGCATGTTTTCTCTACAAAAAAAAATCGTTATAATTAGGGTTGAAAATGCAAGAGTTTTTATATAACATGATAAATATTAATAATACAGTGTCAGACTAGTTCAGTTGAGACTTTATTATCATGAATGATTTTAAATGATCATAAATGTATATATGATTGTCATCTGTACATATGTCATATCATGTACATAATTATACATGTTTATCGCTCATTTCGGCATCATTGTTAAAACATGTATGTGAGAAATGCTCTGAAATAAATTTTTGATAAAGAAATATGTGTAATTAAATCACTGGGCTGCCTCCAATTAGCTGGCTTAATTTCCAATAAAAGGAATTGTATATTTCATGTAGAATGTCATGTCAACGATAGATATTTAAGAAATATAATACACCACTGAGGATCATATGACATTATTGGTTCCGGCCAGTCAGCCCCTGTAGGTGTATATGGACCGGGCATAAGCCGAAGTTCATTCACCTTTGGGGGCTTCAAAGTTGTGTGTAATATTTCTTTTATTATAACGCATCAGTTTTATGACATCAGGGGTCCATAAAATATGACGTCAGCGGTCCATATATTTCTGCCTAAAAATATGATATGGACATCGACGGCATAAACCTGGATTTTTTTTCAATACACTGTTACACGGACCAGAGGAACACATTATTTTATATGGAAAGTTTAATATTAAAATATAATTATCACTCCACTATTCCACTGTTCAATTCATTAAACTGGGACAACATAAAAATTGGTTAGAACTCACATAAAAATTGTCTATCGGTATGTCACTGGATCTTTTTTTATGTCAAAATGAACTTGGATGGAAGTGAATGTACATGTGCTCTTCTAATAGATGACCACTTTTGGAGCTGATGTAATTCTGCTGTCTTGCATAAGATTTTGCAATGCATTAACTGGTAATGATTAACAGTTACTATCTCAACAACAGCTGTCCCAGGAATGTAACAAATGCCCATGATTAAACTCCAAATTTTGACCTTTGAGAAATGGTATGTGCGATGCAGATTCCAATGCTGCTATACATTTCTATGAAGTTTGATGGAAATTTGAATAAAATTGATGGAAGTTGCAGCTCAGGAATCTAAGTAAATAACAGAAACATGGACAGACAGTGTGTCTACTATTTGCCTTTTTTCAGATAAAAACATTTCCAAAGTTTATTTACCATATAAGTATAGAAGCAAAAGGCTAACCCTGACATTATGGAATACTTGATAATATAAATGGCTTTAACTAACTCATTAGATGATTAATCATGGCATAATGGTGTGAAACTGTTTCTGAAATGGGCAAACAGTGACTTTGACGAGTTTTTATATGTCCATATAGACAAAACCAGCCTAGCACTTTTCTCCTGGTAGCTATGTTTGTTGATGTATCAAGATACCTTGAACGTCTTTAGTGAAAGTCCGCCTTAGGGCCTTTCTATCATCATTTCAAATTGGGCCATCTGTTTCTGATATGAATTTTTTTCTAGCCATAATGAGAAGATTTGCCTTCGCTGTGTTGTTTTTTTGAAGAGTTGCATTTCATCGTAATCTTGGTCAACGGTTTCTTAAGAGGACCATTCACTAAAGCAGTATTTTTTTCCCCATTCTCATTCATCAGAGGTTAAATAATGATAAATCTGTTGTATGCACAGCATTGCTCTGGCATACGAGAATGCTTTTCCATGATAACCCTGTGTTCTGCATACAGGTAAATGACAACAACAACAGGCAGCCACAATAGCTTGCCTTTAGAAAGCTGAAAACAACACTAGGTGAATGATTATATACTATTTATTTTCTTGTTTGAAGTACAAAGTATGGAATTTTCAAATGAAATAATAGATTATATAAACACTTTTGCAACTAAATATAGTGAACAAGAAAAGAACAACTTGCTACAAAATTGAACATAACATTGACATAATTATAGGTTTAACAAAAGGCACAAGTGGATAAAGTACTAACGCAAGAATTGCAAGCAGAAGCAAATGGGTGTGTATTGTCATAGTGAACATCTGTACCTAGTTTCATGTTAAAATATCTAAATCTTTAATATTAAAGATATAGCCAATATTTCAAACATCGCCATAATGACACCACTGCCAATAAAGTTTTGACATAACGACTCCTTTTTTTATAAAGAATAAAGCTAATAATCAATAATATAATTAGATTCCATGATTCTTGCAAAAAGCCGTTCAAAATAATTATACACTTTATGCAGACTATAAATTTATTTCATTTTTTGAGTTCTGTTTGAAAATGTCAAAAGCTAGCGGGCAAAAGCAACTTACACGTGTTTGCATTTTTTCTTAAATACTTTATGTCAGAAGATTTGTGCTGGTTTCCAATATTAAAATTCTTGTAACAAAGGGACATCCACACATGAATTATAGTTTTATTTATGTTTGTGCAAGAAACTGTGAGCCAGACCAATTTTAGGCAATGTGCATATGTTATAGGTGATAAATCATGGGCACCCTTAATTTGTCTAGTATTCTCTCAAAGGGATAAAAATATAGTAACTTTTGATAGATTCACTGGTAGAAATATTGATCACAGATTCATGAAAGCCATATGCTACAACGGATGCCCCAATTTGTTTAATGCCAATTATATGTAGACATGTTAAAAAGGAAAAAAATGTAACAAGCATGTGAAGGCAATTTGACAGTTTAAAGCGCAGAAAAAGCTCTCTAGGAGGATAATCTAGGACATTGAATGTCCAAAGACACAACATAACATAACTATGACTGTGATATGGCAAGTTGGAAACATTTTGTTGTATCCATGTTAAAAAAATTGACAAGTTAGACCAGCCCTAGGCAGTACTATACATTGAGCAAAATCTTTTAACAACTCTAATTGATGCCAAAATGTTTGAAGAGTTCATTGTCTTGAACATAAGCAGTAGATTTTCAACAATGTCCCTTATTAAGATTTTTTAACCTTTTTGACATGGTCAAAAAATATCAATGTCTTGCCAAAAGACTATTTATGGTAAGGAAATGGTTTGTTTTTCATTGTTCAAAAGAAAAAGTTTCATTCTAATTGGCAAAATTTGTTGTTACAATATATTATATTGGTTTAAAACAAATGGTGCAGAACTTCTGCCCCTAAGCATGTATTTATCAAGGACTGGATGTGAAGTAAAGGATAGTGTTCGTTAAAATATGCATTCATCAATTCCTATTCTTTACATGCGTGTATGCTCACTGGTCAGGCACTATCTAGCTTAGTGTCTGAAATTATACTTCATCTAAATCAGTGTGTGTATACCATGTGATAAATAAATTGTCAGTCCAGTGTTTTAAGAAACTAAACTCTCAATCAAACTCTAGTTAAACACCGAATGCAGGGCTATGTAGGAGGCTTAGACTGCACCATGTTTCATTTAAAATGGTGAATAAATAGTAAAGTTATCTTTGTTTAAAGTCTTCATTTGACGCAAGATATTGCCTTCTGATGTAGCATTTATGACGCACTTTATGACGTGGTATACACACATTGTAAAAAATTACTGCCTCTAGAAAACTGATATCCCTGATTAAAATCAATAACCGCTGACTGCTGATTTACCTAATCAAATATAGGGCATATTTAAAAGATACTGACATCCCATTGGACAAAATATAATTTTGAACACTAAGAACCATTGATTACTCGCATTTATCAAATATGGCAATGCAAAGTGTTTCCAACTTTTGCTTTACTTAATAGAAAAACAACAACATGACAATAAAGAAAATGTAAAAAAAAAACCCGAACATAACTGTACCATACCTGTAATTGAATAGGCCACAACAATTCAGCTTTTAAAGTGGATATACAGTATATATACATGTACAAGGCAATTGGTATCAAGCCTTCTCACAATATGATATTACAAACATGAATGGATACATCAGTGAAAATCAGTAATAAAAAAATAGGACAGAGGAATGATATGTCTCAACCTTGAAATATCACCAATATGAATATAAAGTATAACCGGTACAAATATTCTCATATGTTACACACTAGCTAACATTGTGGCTTACAAGCTACATGTAAATGAATACAAAACATTTTAAAATTGCAAAACAACCTCTCCTTAGGTACATGCACCGTTAGTTGGTGTGTAAATTCTCTGATCTTACTATCATATGAGAAGCCATCAAATACTTTAAAAGCTGCACTCTCACTGTTCTGACATTTTTTTAGTTTTTTTTTGTCTCAGAATCAACATCAATTATTGATTGTATACTGGATATGAAAAACTGTGATCTGATCTTTTGTCAGCAGTCTTGTTTCACTAGTTTCCAGACATTTATGCAACAATAAAAGAAGTTGTCTAAATGGTCAATCTGTGAGAATGCAGCTTTAAAATGCTTCAGATACATGGAATGACCTTTAAATATAATTTTCAAGAAATAGAACTAGCTTTTCAAGATCAATGTAATGTGACGAAGTACAATTTGTGTGTATTTACATGTAAGTGCAAAGAACTAGACAATGTGGAATGGAGCACTTAGTACATGCAAGTGTGGCTTGTAATGTTAATACAAAAACATTCATGATAATAAAAGCCTGGCTATACTCTACTCATCTTTTATGATTTATATTCCAAACCAATTAACCCTTTGCATGCTGGGTAAATTGTCGTCTGCTCAAAAATGTCGTCTGGTTTATTCTAAAAAAATTTCAATTTACTTAAAACTTTGGGGATATATTGACTGAGTGGCAAACAGCTTGGAACCTGACCAGGCGCCGAGTTACTCGGCGTCTGGTCTGGTTCCAAGCTGTTTGCAAAGCCTTTAAAATCGCCATCAGCAGCCTAAGGGTTAATATACAAAGTCAATAGTTGAAGCGGAAATATAACATTCTGGTTTCCCCCAGTTAATTACCCGGTACAAACAAAATTGTGACATTTTAATGGACATGTTACTTTACAACATACGGATAAGTACTACAGTGGGATGCAATTGTATAAGAAACTACTTTAAAGGAAAAAGGGCTACCAGATTGGGTTTCTTTCTGTATTTTGAGTTACTGTGCATACATTGTTTTCATTGTTAGATGAACAAGAACCATGATTAGTATTGTGGCATATTTTGTGAGGCCCTGATACAATCTTGAAGTTTAAACTTTATTTTTTTTCCCCTTTAAGCTTCATTTTTTTCCTTAAAATGTGCAGTGTGGTTGGCTTGTTGTTGCATCCCAGTTTGGATGTAGGTTTGGGTGGAAACAAGAAAGCCCAGAGAAAACCCTCTAGTCCAGCTTGATTGCCACCAACCAAACTCACATGAGCCTAGGCCGGTAACCAACACTGGGGCAGCTAGGACAAGCAATTTAATCATTTGAAAATCATTGGCAATAACATACAACCATTGATAAATAAAACCATATCTTGATAAATCAACTGTGAGGGCCTCCAATATTTGAATTAGTGATGTGTAAAATACAGCTAATCCATAAAGTTGTCCTCATTCCTTCTTAGTTCTAACAATTTATGGGTTTCCTTTTCAGATAAAGTTCTTCAGATATGTCATAGAACAATGACTACTTTTGTTTACACAACAGGATAGTCTTTCAAAGGTTTTTGGTGAACATCAATAGAACAATACTTGAATGCAAATACATCGTACAATAGCTCAATGTATGGTCCCTATGAGTTGGGGATCAATTGAGAAAAAAATATTACAAAAATAATCTGTTTCAGCCTCTTTTGCTTGTTCTTGTGATGAAAAGGCACTTCATCTTGATAAAGGTTTAAAGGCTACAAAATAGTTTGTTTTAATGAAAAAAAAAATAGTTCAATCATTTAACCACAGATTGAAATACAAAAATATATTTTGATACTAATTCACCATGCAAAAGATGTACCAGTACCCTTTTGTAAATCTAGCTGCTATCAATGAATTTCAGAACACTATTTATCTTATGATTAACACAAAGGCAAAACACAGACATTTTGTCAGTAATCAACTATACTGAACACATTGAAACAACAAGTATAAAGCACAATAAGCAGGCAATTTCTGTGAGTAATTCAATATTGCGATTTAGGATTCATGATTAAGTTTAAGAATTGGAAAAACATGAAAATTTACTATCAACAAAAATGTTAACAATCATTGGTGTTTGCGCCTATGTTTCCATCAATGGGATTGCTGGAAGAATTATTCAGAATCAGTATGAATCTGATGAGAATGAAGTTTTCCATTAACTGCTTTTATTAAGCCATTCATTTAACAGTTTGTTCATGAATAATTGCTAGCCTATGTAGTAAAGAGACATTGGCCCAAACACTAATAAAAATTAGTATTTTATATGCAATAACTAAATATCCAAGTGCTGAATGTCATATTTACCTCTGAATGCAAGTTACTTCTTCTTCATTATAAAACCTACTGCTGAAGATAGTTTCAGTTTCATTTTAAAAATGTAACTCACAGTTTATTGTAAATGTTTTGACTTGACAAGGAACAACAAAAATAGGAATGATATGTTCTAGTCATACAGCTTAAAATCCATAAACAAAACCCATCACAGTGTTTTTAATAATCACCAACAAGGAATAATACTTAGTTAACCATCGTCCTCTTGAATCTTGATTAATGAATTTCAACAGACATTTTGATGTACATTAACAAACATATCACATGTTAACATAACATACTTGTAACAAAACACAAGCTAACAGTCACAACCTTTATTTTATCAAATGGAATGCAAGAAAGTAGAATTGTTAAATGTGTAAATATTAAAAACTAATCACTATCCATTTATAACATTGAAATGTATACATCTTTATAAAACAAAATATGAAAAATTGCAATGATTAAAGCCTCTTATTTCAAGCATAAACATTGTTACTTGGTCACATAAATGTAATGAACTAATTAAATGTAATGAACTTATTTAAGTTTCACTAATAATTTAAAGATATTTTTCAAGGATTGAACATATATGATTGAGTATGTTTTAATCTGCTTTTGCCTAAATCTCTTTACACACGTTTCTCTCTTACAAATTTAGGGCCGATTTTTTTTAAAAAGCTAAAAAAATGGATCCCAAAAGCATTATTGTATCATAGAAATTGGTGTCTTTTTAAATAAATATACTCTATCTCATTCTTTACTCTTTCTGTCTACTCTTTATAGCAGTCTTGCTCATTTCTAGACAAAATTGGAATTCCCATTTTTAGTCAATATTATGGTAAGCATTATTTTCCACAATCAGAAAGGCACCGCCCAAGCCCCAAAATCTTGAAACTCCCCAAATATTTACTTATTTGGGGGACATGACAAATAGTTTTGATAAATGCTTTCAACGAAAAAATAACAAATAACAAGGACTTGAAGTAAATTCTCATACAAAAATATAAACCATTTTTACCAATAGAGATTCCGACCTATAAGAGATATGATTCAGTACAAAATGTGCACAAGTTTCTTGAAGAACACTGTTTTTCAGTGAAATAGATACAAATAGCAGTATTACACACATGAAAGTGTTAAATCAATATCTATCTATTTGATGTTGTTCATTTGTTGAACAATAGCCTTTAAAATGGCCATTCAATTTTCAAATGTGGCAATAAAAATGATAATTTTGCCACTTTTTTGAATTCATTATTCTATTTCCCTATTGTTATTTCCTAATTTATTATTCACAGTATAATGTCTTGATTCTAACATCACATTTCTAAAAAATGAAAATTTCGATTTTTGGAATATCTTCAACCAAAGCAGAAAAATTAACATAATCCTGTGCCTCATCTTGTTTTTAAAAGTTTCTCAGTTTTTCAGCAGGACGGAGAACTCAGTCGTGTAGACATTGCTAGTTTCCGGATGGCCGTCATGGAAGTTCTTTGCCCAGGCTGTACATCTTATAGTCACCTTCTGGTTTACAGGAACATGGTTAAGCTGGACCATCACCCCGGGGCTGATGTAGTTCAACCCTCGTGTCTTCTGGGCGTAAAAGTAGGTTGGGAAGCCATTTTTAGGAGAGTACACGAAGGCCCCTCCGTCCAACATGTTCTCTGATGTTCCGTTTGCCGTGTGAAGAACGAGCGCCTTTTTATCCTCCTCAGTCTAACAAATATAATTTAAATGAAAACTGATGAATTATACGCATAATTTTTAAATCAATTTTTAATAAGGTGACTCAACACTAGGGGCTGTGTCAAATTATTGAAAATTTATACTTTATATTTCGCTGTTTTCAAGTCAAATAAATTAGATTTAACATATCAATTAATCATCAAATTTAAAAAAATTATGTTTTCATTTTCTTTGATTTTTTTTCATTTTTTTAGGAATTCAAAATGAGACAGTAGAGGTTAGATGGTATTCATGTAGCAGTACATCCTGGCAATCACATATATGCATAAAATACATATAGTTATACACTTCACGCACGCACACACGCACGCACACACACACACACACACACACACACACACACACATATATACACATGTATTGATAATATGAATTTCCTGGAAGGGTATCATTCTAATTAAATCGGGGTTCTCTCTCACATTGGGTATTGCCTTGGTTAACACTTTAGCATTGGCACTATTAGTGCATACATTGAAATATAAATTTTCAATGCATCAAAGAAGACTGGACTCAAACCTTCCTTTGAAATTGGCCTTTGGAATTTATGCTTCATGTAATGAAAACATTTATGACTCAAATGTAGGGAAACAAAATCTATGATGTGAATGTATATATGATGTATAAACTAGCCCGACATCTGGCAATTACAATTCAGCAAGCACTGCTTATGTGTATATGAGCTAGCCCAGAAAGCACTTTACAATTGGAAGGCTTGCAGGCTTGTGCTAATTTTGACCACTGTATCACTTTAAAATATTTACCTTTCCATAACAGCTGACCCCCACGTCATGCATCGTATGGCGGCTTGCAAGTTCTTTCAACACATACGCATTTGCTGGGTCACTGAGGTTGAATGGTTCAGGGATATGATCAGCCTCCTGAAACACAAAGTGGGGAGACTATAAATTTGCACCATTGCACCTCCTGACACAAAAAGTGACAAGACTTTTTGTATCATTACAACACTTGTTTTTTTACAGTATTATATCTATTATGTTTTGTTTAAATAACTGTTGTTTTTTTTCTTTTTAAAAATGGTGCAAACAAAATACTTACCAGAGTGAGAACCAGTAGGATACATGGACGTAATTCCAGAGCGCCATACAGTTTGAAATTTTGGCAATTTTCACCAAATGTTTCTGCAGTCTGCATACACGCCTGATCTTCATTCGGCGGCAGAATGAAAGTCTCATCCTCATTACAAGTCACAAAAGTCTTCTGGTCGTTCACTTGTCGGATTGTACTGTAAACTAAAACAATGAAAGATCAAAGTATGGATGCAGTCATTGAAATTAGACTTTTGGATGAACAAGCCCGAATTATTATACTATTGCATGGACTCATATTTATGAACAAGCCCTGCTATATAAGATTCAGAATTTGAGCCAGCCCGGAAGACATTTTATCAGTGCAGGGCTTGTGGGCTTGTGCTAATTTTGACCACTGAAGTACGGTATGGATGCAAGTCAGTTTCTATAATACTAAACTTTCTTTATAACACTCTTCAACAGAACTGAATTACAAAACAATGACTTTCAACGGTCTCATATCATATAGCAGTCAATGCGAAAAACTTTCTCTTTAGAGGACATTGTAGCAGATTTTTTTAAATCCCTGGCTTAAACCCTAGTTGTAATTAATCTTGAAATTAAAGATCCGGTTATAAAATATAGCATATAGAACACATCAATTTCAAACACAATAGTTAAGCAAAATCGAAAGTCAAGTATGATCCATCATTAAAATAGAATTAACTTCATTGCCAATACCACCTCCCTATGGAAAACCCAGTATTAGTTTTGTAATTTCCGAAGATTTCTGTAAAATTCCATCAATCAATGAGTATTAATAGGTATGAAAATTGAACATTCAAGTATTTTTGGATAAAACAATAACATGTACAAAAAAAATGTGTTTCCGGTAACATGCTGGAAAAAAATAGGGTTGGTAGGTGAAATTTTTTTTTTACAGTTTTGATTTCAAATTACAGTGAAAATGAATGTAAAAAGAACTCCACAATGGTGAAATGACTGTTTAAACTAGAAATGTGTCCATAGGACACGGATGCCCCCACTTCGATTTTTTGTCACAGAAAATAAGCCATAATGATTATTCAGGATAATCTGAGGGCCCTTACTCCTAAATGATTAAAGCGATTTCCATGGCTATCGAACTTGATCAAGATATTATGGTCACAAACATGTGTTAAAAGTTTGGTGAGGATTGGACAAACAGTTTTCAAGAATTAGATCGGAAACAATCTTCGGGACGTATTTTTCAAGTCTTTTTTTGCAAATAAAGGGCCGTAACTCCTAAATGACAAAAGCGATTTCCATGGCTATCGAACTTGATCAAGATATTATGGTCACAATCATGTATGTAAAGTTTGGTGAGGATTGGACACATACTTTTCAAGAATTAGATTGGAAACATATATTTTTGAAGTATTTTTGGCAAAAAAGGGCCGTAACTCCTAAATGACTAAAGCGATTTCCATGACTATCGAACTTGATCAAGATATTATGGTCACAAACATGTGTTTAAAGTTTGGTGAGGATTGGACAAACGGTTTTCAAGAATTAGATCGGAAACAATCTTCGGGACGTACGTACGTACGTACGGACAAGGGCAACCCTATATGCCGCCACTTTGTGGGGGCATAAAAAGGTATAGTTAATGCCAAAAGGAATCAAGTGATCAATTAATTTGTAGTAATGATCAAAGGCAAAGCCATATTACTATTTTAGAAAAGGAAGAAATCAATATTATTTATTCCATTCTCTTACTATCTGAACATCAGCATAGTTGATAGTATTAAGCAGACTATTTTTATAAGACTTTGGAGGAAGGTTAATTTAATTTAACTCATAAAAGCTCATAATAATAATAATAATAATAATAATAATAATAATAATAATAATAATATCTGTCTCGAAAACATATTTTTCCAATGACATATTTTGATCTGCAAGTGCATTAAGGTATGACATGGGAGTGTATCACAAGAGTAAGATAAATCAGGGCATTATAAGTATTTATCATGTGTTTGCGGTTCGGATAGAAAAATCCGACTCGAGGGCACACGCGAATTACGGTAACGAGGCTTGCTGAGTTACCGGTCACGCAACGTGCCCAAGGGTCGGATTGTCCGATCCAGACATGAAAAACATGACTGATATTTTTTCTTCCATACCTAAAATTATGAATTTGTTGAAAAACTGACGTAGAAAACGCACTTTTGTACATTTCACCAAAAAGCGAGTGCGACATTGTGTACTGACAGTAATTTTAAATCATTGTGGACGTCAAATAGTTCCTTTAAAAATTGCGTTTTTACGATTATTTTCAATTTCAATTAAAAGTATTGTATATTTATATTTTTGATTCCACTTTATTGAAATTGCATAATATACTTTTCATTAACCATACAATAAAAGAAATAAGAAGTGGCGCGTTGTTGCACGTGACTCATCTTACATGGGGGTGTAAGATGAGTTTTTCCAGCACCGATCGCATGACCAGAAACACACATCCGGTAAGCAAAAAAAATAATTCTGTATAATGAAAAAGTTAGAGATTTTCATAGCAAAATATATGTGATTACATTTTTTGTAACATGCGTCTAAAATACTTTGAAATTGAAATCCCCCTGAATGGTCTCAAGAAAATATGGCATGTATGAGTAACTGAAAGTAATTTTGCTGAAATTAAACAATGCTGACTGTATATTTGCACCAGACATTGACAAACTGGAACAGAAATTTCGTCCGTCCAAATGGAAATATACCAGACAATTGTCTGACTGACATTGGCATTGTCTGATATTAAAAGAAATATTAGGGTGCTAAATGATATTACTGATAATACATAGGATCAACTTTTTAAAAAGTTGAAAGCTTGCTTAGTTAACCAGATACTAAATTAAATACAACTACTTACATCTTAATCTAGTTAAAAAGTACAATACATGATAGAAACAGAACATGAGTGGGCATATTTAATAATGTGTCAAACAGCATTGAACTAAGGCCTAAAAAAAAAAATTGTTTGGTTAGGGTTACATCCTTTTCAAAAATAGGTAGGGTAGGTAGGCTTTTTTTTTTATTATTTATTTTTTTTATTAGGCTTTATATAAGAATGTCATTTTCATCATTGGAGAATGGTGTTAAAGTTATCTTCTATATAAGCAATTAAGGTTTTAAACTACATATTGAAAAGCAAAAAAAAAAAGAAAAAAAAAATATTTTTTTTTTTATTTTTTTTTAGTTTTTCATTTTTTTTTCCAAACTGACTATAAAAACATTAGGGTCGGCGCCTATTCCGTAGGTAGGGTCGGGTAACCCGAACCAAATGTATTTTTTTTTTAGGCCTATATAGTGCTTTGCCCGTTTGCAACCTTTTAGCATTAACATTTTCACCCCAGGACAGGTTAACAATAACTGTTTCCATGACAGAAACTAAATATACCTTGCATCTTTCCTTCCATTCTGTTCACATAGGGCATATACAAGCCATGGTCACTCACATGCAACTCCAGTAACCCTGTATCATCTGGACCATATGCAAACAGACCTGAAGAACAACAATTCAATCTGGTGATGTTGTATTAATAATAATAATAATATGAACTATCAGCAGCATGTTTATCATAAATATACATAGTTAACTAAATAAAATTGTTCAGAGTTATTGTTTACCAAACCACACAATTTTGTAACTTCTTTGAAATCAAGCTAATAAATATAGTTAATTATTAGAGGCACACTACTGTGCCGTAATCGGATAGTGCCATAGTCCACTTTAAAACAAGAGGGCCATGATGGCCCTAAATCGCTCACCTGAGTAAAAGTGTTTAACCTTTGTAATCAATATAGCTTGATATTTGTTCTTAAAGCTGTACATATGATCCAAATTTAAAAACTGTAGCTTCAAAAATAAGAAAGTAGGTCGAATGGTCACCTGACAATGTCAATATTGATATATGTTTTCAACCAGTACACATGGTCGAAATTTCATAACAGATACTTCTAAGTAAGAAAGGTCAAAAAGGTACAATAAAGGTCATCCAAGCATAGCATTGATATTTGTTTTCAAAACTGTACACATGTTCAAAATGTTATTGCTGCAAATTAAAACAAGAGCTATCACAGACAGCACGCTCAACTATTCCACACTTTTCAGCGTAAGGATTGAAGAGTTTTGGCACACATGAATGGATCACTTTGAAATTAGATTAGAATGATGCTGTTATTTGAATTTAATTCCAACTAGAGTTATCTTACTTGGTTATTTAAGTAGATTGGATGGTTGAGTACCACTGTATAAAGTCTCAATGCAATACATCAAGTACATGTAGTTGCTGAGATATTAACCTATGTGCGCTTACATGCAAAACCTTAACCAGAATTTCTAAGACAAATAATAAAGGCCAATTATTTGCAATTATATTCAAATAAGTGTTATCTAACTTTATTAATTTAGTAGGTTACAATGTATATAGTTGGGAATACATATCCAAAGTTTCAATGCAATAAATGATGTATTTATTGAGATTATGACTTAAAGGTGCTTACATGCAAAACGTTAACCAACGTGTGATGCGGACGCCAGGGTGAGTAGTATAGATCTCCTTATTCTTTCAATAGTTGAGTTATAAAAAGAGAGTAGGTCAAAAAGTCACAGTTAAGGTCATCCGAGGAAAATATTGATTTTGGATTTCAAAACTCTAGACATGGTCCAAATTGCTTTGCTGTAGCTTCAAAAATAAGAAAGTTAAGGCTAAAGGTCACAGTCAAGGTCATCCAACCACAACATTGTACAGAATTGTAAACACGGTCAAAAGTTCTTCGCTGTAGTTTTAAAAATAAGAAAGTAAGTGAAAAAAGGTTGGGATCGAATTTGACCCAAGGGGCGTAATTTGCACAATCTTGGTTGAGGACCACCTTATGATGAACAAATTATTAAAGGTCTGGACCTAGCCAGGGCTTTTTCTGCCCATTTTGGGAAAAAGACCCTAGACATTTTGGGAAAATTTGCGTCGTGAAAATGCGGAAATTGGGAAATTTTTCAGTGAAAAGAAAAAAGCTGTCTAGTCTCCTGTGAATTAGGAAATTATTTAATATTAGTTTATTTTCCCTTTAAAAGACCCACAATGGCTGAAATATCAATCCTTGGGGTGTAAATATCTATTGCAATAAATCATGACAGATAATATTTCATATCTCTAAATGTGATGAAAATCAATGATTTCTGAGTTCAATTACTAAAAATACTTCACATCACATAATTTATTAGGATGTTGAAAATGAACCAGAACAGGTAAAAAGAATTCCTAAAAAAAAAAAAATTTTTTTTTTTTTTTTGATTGGGATTTTTTTCTGAAGATTGGGAAAAATATCTTATATTTTGCTTTGAGGAATGGGTCCGATAGTCGGACCCGTGGGTACTATAGAAAAAGCCCTGCTAGTAGCGGTGTCAGACGAGAAGATTTTCGATAAGTCCACAGGAAACCTCATGGCATAGCAAGTTTTTACCCCAGAGGCATAATTTGATTTTCACAAGCAATAGTGTAAGACACACGAACAAGGGACAGCGCACCATCCAATAAAATATATTACTGCTATAAACTAAAAGGATTTGAAAAAACTTCTATGTGAACAGCCTATGGTAACAATGTCACAATTTCCATCCAACACAACATGGCTTTCCAACTATTTATAACAGTTAAAGTTTTGTTTATATAAGGTGTATTCACTAACCACGTAAAAGGTAAGATTGTTAACTACAATGGTCTACATGAAGTTCAATGTAAAAATCTGATTATTAAATTTATCATTGGGTTAATATGAAATTCTTTTAGAAAATATAGAGATATAATATTACCTAACCCATAAACCTATAAAAAGAACAAAAAAATATTATTACCTTTGAAGTATCTAATATGAAGAATTAATAAAATACAACATGTTATCCCTTGTTACTAAAAATAAATAAACAAAAAAGACAAGGCACTCTTAAACAGAAAGGGCAAATATTGCTGCCCTTGCTTCAAGAGTAAACTTGACATAACTATCAAGATTTTAACAAAATGTATTTTTAGTGAACTTGTTACCTACAAGGTGGGCCCAATTTTGACCCCATGGGCATAATTTGAACAAACATGGTAGACAACTACTAGACAATGTTACTTACCAAGTATCTAAGCTCTAGGCCTCATGGTTTTTGTCAAGAAAAGATTTGTAGTTTTTCCTTAAGGTTGCCATGGCAACCAGAGTTCTGCATGGATTCATTTTTTCCACAATTTTGAAAGAGTACCAACCAAGGATCATTCCTATAAAGTATATTATTAAGATTGTCAAAGTGGTTTAGGAGAAGATGACATTTAAAAGCAATTGACGCTGGACGACATACGACTAACTAAGGACGGCAGATGGCGGACATAGACCAATCACAATAGCTCACCTTGAGCACTTAGTGCTCAAGTGAGGTAAAAAAAATAGCTGTCATTATACCATTGAGTTTTGTGATCTGTGGCTGCCCAGCACCACTCCCATCTTTGTCTTTATTTTTGTGAGCGACTGCGGAGATTATAATCAGAACCACAGATAAGATAACAACCACAACTGACGCTGCTAAAATAAATTTAACTTTCTTCGTATTCTGGCACGAGCAACATAGAAACGAAAAGCCTTGGTTGTATTGTTTAGGTTTTATTTCTGTTGTGTAGTCATTGTAAATTCCATTGCCATGACCGTTCCCATTTGGGTCCCGGTTTCCGTACGGATCATCCGTGAATTCATTGCTACTAGAAATGGGTTGCTTGTCAGAATATCCAACCTGGTCGTATGACATGTTTGCTTAATTGTTATTACAAAAAATACTAAATATACAAAAGTAGTTGGCTTTTTCAAGCATTTACTTCCGTCTTGAAAACGAGGTCTTCACAAGAGTGTCCTCCCTTGTCTGGGATTTGGTTAAAACGGCGTTGGTACAGACACCTCATGTCATTGAACAATTAAAAGGGTTGCCAATAAAATAATGTCACGATTCCAAGACGCTTTGTCACACAGAACATTTTCGTGACACTTTAAATATATATATAAATTGTATAATTCAAACACCCAGGCTACCATACTGCCGCATCGAACTTTGGGACTGCGGACAATGTTGGGATGGAGTATCCTATTCCCGAAGATAATTTTGCAATAGCGGCCATGGAAGACACACTTAAATTTTCAATACCGTCGGATTGTGTAGCAATTTTGTTTGTCACCTTACCAATTTTTAATAAATGCGACATTATAATGCCGGTAACAAGAATAATGTTCTGAAAATATAGAACATAAAGACTATAACCTGATATTGTAATAACTTTATAAAGGAAAGCATAAAACTTTGACATGTTTCGACTTGCCTCTTGATAAAGGTTTCTTATTCGAGAGATCAAATATACAAAATATTACATCTTGTCATGAACCCCGAAAGAAGATCAGCACCAGAATAACTTAAAGGTGGTGTATACTCGCAATCGGGCGCTGTCATATGTGACCCCCATTTAACGTGCCTCCCTGAAGTAGTTTTAGTGGTGCGACAGGGAATCCAACCTGCGACTCATGGATTGATAGTCAACTGTGTTACCACTAGACCACGAAAGACCAGCGAGTTGCAGTATTTATACTAATTTGGTCACATTATCAGATTAGTTGAGTCGAACTGGTAGGACTGGTTTACGGAATGCCGTTAGGGCAATCGCTTGTGAATGTGTTGATCTGAAACGCGATACTCGATAGAACGATGGTGAAAACGCGAAATCACGAAACTACGATGATGAAAACGCGACAATACGAGTATGAAAACGTGATACTACGACGATGAAAACGCGATAATATGACAGTACGATGATGATAATGCGATAAACTATCGTGTTTTCACCATCGAACTGTCACGTTTTTATCATCGTACTGTCGTGAAGTTTCGCGTATTCATCATCGTACTATCGAGTATAGCGTTTCAGATCAACACATTCATAGGCGATGGCCCTAACGGCATTCCGCACTGGTTCATTTCATCGTTTGTTCATTTACCGTAGTGGAATCATAAAAAAAGATATGTTTGATTTTCAAATATCTGAATAAAACTAGTTACTTGAACAAAAAATTCAAACCTGACGTAAATGCTTGCGATACATTTATACCTACGCCCTATGAAATGGAATATAGCTAAAATGTGTTTTAAAAAATAGCGGTGTTCTCTTTTCTCCAAAACGCTTTTTACGAAAAGTAAACGTAAGGTAGAAGTCTAAGATATCGGCTCATTTTTTTATAACTGTTGTCCGTATTTTTTTACATTTTGATGTTTCAGTGTATCACGTCACATTTTGTTCAATAGTTTACTAAGGTATTAATTTGGAAGAAGATTTTAGGAACTATATATTGTTTTTGATTTTTAATAATGTTTTCTTTGCTTATTCCCCAAGTAAGTACTAGGAAGCATGCGTTATCAAACTCTTTAATCACACATTTTTAAACCTTTTATTTACATTTTTTTATATAACTGCCTAAGTGTAGAATAGAAATTAAACCTACATTTGTACAACTTTCATGCCCACACAGTGAAAAAACTGTTGTGCTTGGAAAGGGAATACCATACACTTGAACATCGACCACACAACTGATTATACTTATTATATAATACCTCCTCGGGCCAATAACAAATCCTACTCCCAGATACCACCTCCACAGCTGGTAAAATTTCAAAACCGAAAAATATATGTTACTTTTTTTCCAAATGCAATTGTTCACAGTTTTCGTCACGTAGTGAAAGATGAAAAGTCATTAACGTTGTATCAATCCCGTAAGCAACCACAAATAAAAGTTTTCAGGAGTTCAACGGACCATGAATTATATATATATACACAGTATTATATACGTTTCATTAGTTTACCTTCTGTCTTAAGAACTTCTTGACGGACAATTATTATGGACCTCAAAACGCAACAAAACAGCAAATATGATCACTTCGGTGTGTATTAAAATGATTTATTCAAGAAAACTATTAAGTTCTTTGGGATTTTCTTTAGAAAAAAAACTCAGTGTTTAAAAGTAACAAATAAATATGATCGTATATTTCACATCAAATCGAATAAAATTTTATTTTCAGTCGGTATGACATAACAGAGAAAACATAAGCTATGAATAGCTATTGACCGACTGCAATTTCATTTTTTAATGCTTTCTTATTAAGTTATATTTAAGTTTTATCCCCCCACTCCCCAAAACGCACACACACACACACACACACACACACACACACACACACACACACACAAAAAAACACAAAAAAACAAAAAAACAAAAAAACTTCGATCTTCTCTTTTATAAAAACTAAAACTATTATTTGTTTTAATGATTTTAAATATGTTGTTTTGTTTTCTCAACAACTTTGATCAATTGTAATCCTATTATTCCCCGGTCATTCACACTTACTCAATCACGGCTGATGGCTACTTTATAATTTTGTAAACAGAGACCGTATGAGACCGGTGGGGACCGCGAAATAGTATCGCCTATTTTACTCTTGCCGTTTTGACTTTCGTCAATTGTACCGCCATTAGGCGTGAGACCACAGTTATTTTTACTATATGTTTCATATAGACACTAACCTGGCTTTTGACTTTATACACACCCCAATTGAAAAACAAGGACATGGCATCTCTAGAACAATTCAAGACACAAAATATAATCACAAGAAAACACCATGTTGACCATTGATCCGACTGTCAAAATTGAGTTCAAATACATAACCCTTCCGCCTGGGAGTCAATCGGCTACAAACAACTAATTTTCAGACTTCCACAAGCTATCATTTTTCCAATATTTACATTGAAAACTATCAATTTCTGCAATAGAGTGTCAAATTCAGTCAAGTTCTCTGCAAAAAGAACATTTTTTGCTTCTTTTTCATTCAATTTTAATAAAATATTGATACTTGAACACAAGCACTCTTTGTTTCTGTATTCACATCCGGACCTTGGTCAACGGGGGGCAGATAACTGTGGTCTTGAGCCATTAGGCGTGAGACCATACTATATGTTTCATTTTGACACTAACCTGGCTTTTGACTTTATACACATCCCTATTGAAAAACAAGGACATGGCATCTCTAGAACAATTCAATATAATCACAAGAAAACACCATGTTGACCATTGACGCGACTGTTAAAATTGAGTTCAAATACATAACCCTTCCGCCAAGGAGTCAATCGGCTACAAACAACTAATTTTCAAACTTCCACAAGCTATGATTTTTCCAATACTTACACTGAAAACTATCAATTTCGGCAATAGACTGTCAAATTCAGTCAAGTTCTCTGCAAAAACAACAACATTTTTTGCTTCTTTTTCATTCAATTTTAATAAAATATTGATACTTGAACACAAGCACTCTTTTTTCTGTATTCACATCCGGATCTTGGTCAACGGGTCGACGGGGGGCAGGGTCAACGGGTCAACGGGGGGCAGATAACTGTGGTCTTGAGCCATCAAGGTGCTTTCTGGTTTTTCGGATTTTCGGTAATTCCACTTACCGCCGCCATTTTGACTGCAGACGAAGTATATTGAGTACCGATGATTTTGATTGTACCCTGTTGCTAACCAAAAATCAAATAAAACAGTTGTAATAAAATGCTGTTACTGATGAATCATATTCACTTGTTAACCCTGGCAATCAACATTTTAATTGCATATTGGAAATGGCCGACTTTATGCGATGTTATGTGACGTCAATATCAGTATGGGATCGACTAACTACCGCAAACGCAAATAATCAGCGAAAGTTTTTAGAGACATTTCGCTTTCAGGTACCTTTTCGATTATAAGTTGTCTCAAAATATGTCGGTCATCCGGACCGTCATTTTCAGAAAACCTGCCGGACCCGTTCAAAATTTGCCGGACATGTACGGCGGACCGGCACATTTCGGGAAGACTGCCTTAACCAGAATTTCTAAGACAGTCAGGTTTTTCATTAAGGAAAGTTTTAGCAGGCCCAAATATAATTTTAGAAGGCCAAACTAGCGAGCATCGAAGGTGCAAAGCAAACTTTCTCTTGAATCTTTCCCCCTGTATACTTGTAATATGCTGATAAATTAACAACATATGAATAATTACTGTTTAAACCAAATGTGATCCGATTTTAACAGTGACAAACAAATTATTGAGATAAAATTTACACTTAAAACAGAACTTTGCTGTTGCATTACTAAATTTCAAATCCAATTATCTAAGTTTAATCTCAAAGGAAACTTAGTCAATTTTATATTTTTTTAATCGAGGGAGTCATGTATTGTACAAAGTAAAAACACAATTGTATTGGGTAAACACATAATTAGTGTTATTTCAGATCAACTTTGCACGTTCGTTGTTTTTAAAATGAATTAAGTTAAAATAATTATGAAAAATTAAAACAAATATGCTGGGTCAGCCTCTAGCAACGGTTTTAACTTCATTGCGAATGGCTTTGATGAACTCGACGTCGTACTAGATATTGCCCTCAACAAAGCCCTATATAACTCGAATTAGTAAGAGTCGCTATAAAAAAAAAACACGCAAAAATTCAGTAATAATATAATCGAATTTTGTGTACAAGACAAGAAATCAAGGTCTGAAAAGCATGGGCAATTACGACAACTTTCTTGTGTGATATTCTAGATCGAGAGAACACGTGCTGTTAAACAGGGTTATATCACAAATAATTTTACAATGTACTATAATCCGTGTATTCATAACAAAATACTAACGTTTATTAACAGACGTAAGGGTACATTTTCATTCCCGGATTAGCATTCAATTTTTGGAAACAGAAGCGACAAATGCCATGTGTTTATTCAAGCCAAACTCTTGTTAACTACATCGTAATTCAGCCATTTTAATACATTTCTAAAGCATGAACTGTGACGTCATTCGCTCGTGATCAATAGGATATTATTATAATTATGATATTTATTATTGGTATTTAAAAATAGCTAGTGACGTGTTTGGAGATTTTCCATAGAAAAACGAGGCAAGAACGTCCTGTGAACTTTGAAGGCGTATTTGACATCTTTCATAGTAACATCGTCTTTTTCCCGAGAAATCGGAGTTATATATGAATTGATGTTTATTCTACACTAAAATGCATTTCTTGCGAAAAACAAGCAACAAATATGAAATGAAATGACGGTAAATAACAATGACGCATTTGGGCATTTTTGTTGAGAATTTCAGCCGGCCAAAATTCTCTTTGAAGCGGTCATTTTAGCCGGCAGCCGACTGTTTATGAAAACCCTGAAGACAAATAATAAAGGCCCATAATTTGCATTATATTCAAAAAGCGTTATCTAACTTCATTAATTTAGTAGGTTAGATAGTTGGAAATACATATCTACAGTTTCAATGCAATACATGATGTATTTGCTAAAATATTGACTTAAATGGGGTTACATGGGGAAAAATATTTTGCATTAAATGCAAACTAGAGTTATCTAACTCGGTTAATTAAGTAGGTTAGATGGTTGAGAACCATTGTATAAAGTCTCAATGCAATACATCAATCAGTTGCTGAGATATTAACCTATGTGCTAACATGCAAAACCTTAACCAAAATTTCTAAGTTGAATAATAAAGGGCAATTATTTGCATTAAGTGCAAACTAGAGTTATCTAACTTGGTTAATTAAGTAGGTTTGATGGTTGAGTACCTTTGTATAAAGTCTCAATACAATACATAAAGTAGTTGCTGAGATATTAAGTTACAACCTATGTGTGCTTACATGCAAAATCTTAAGCAAAGTTTCTAAGTCTGACAAA
The DNA here is from genome assembly GCF_026914265.1 of Mya arenaria. Taxonomy (NCBI): domain Eukaryota; kingdom Metazoa; phylum Mollusca; class Bivalvia; order Myida; family Myidae; genus Mya; species Mya arenaria. The sequence goes on along the minus strand of NC_069127.1, from coordinate 24,761,736 downwards.
TAATAAAGGCCCATTATTTGCATTATATTCAAACAAGTGTTACCTAACTACATTAATTTAGTAGGTTACAATGTATATAGTTGGGAATACATATCCAAAGTTTCAATGCAATAAATGATGTATTTATTTAGATTATGACTTAAAGGTGCTTACATGCAAAACGTTAAACAAGGTGTGACGCCGACGCCAGGGTGAGTAGTATAGATATCCTTATTCTTTCAACAACTCGTTGAGTTATAAAAAGAGAGTTGGTCAAAAAGTCACAGTCAAGGTCATCCGATGATTTTTTTTTATTTCAAAACTCTAGACATGGTCCAAATTGCTTTGCTGTAGCTTCAAAAATAAGAAAGTTAAGGCTAAAGGTCACAGTCAAGGTCATCCAACCACAACATTGTTGTTTGTTTACAGAATTGTGAACATGGTCAAAAGTTCTTCGCTGTAGTTTTAAAAATAAGAAAGTAAGTAAAAAAAGGTTTGGGATCGAATTTGACCCAAGGGGCGTAATTTGCACAATCTTGGTTGAGGACCACCTTATGATGCTCATAACAAATTATTAAAGGTCTGGGCCTAGCGGTGTCAGACGAGAAGATTTTCGATAAGTCCACAGGAAACCTCATGGCATAGCAAGTTTTTACCCCAGAGGCATACTTTGATTTTCACAAGCAGTAGTGTAAGACAAACAAACAATGGACAGCGCACCATCCAATCAAATATATTACTGCTATAAACTATGAGGTTTTAAAAAAAACTGCTCTGTGAACAGCCTATGGTACGATGTCACAATTTCCATGGCTTTCCAACTATTTATGAAAGTTAAAGTTTTGTTTATATAAGGTGTATTCACTAACCACGTAAAAGGTAAGATTGTTAACTACAATGGTCTACATGAAGTTCAATGGAAAAGTCTGATTATTAAATTTATCATTGGGTTAATATTAGGGATGGAAACGAATATCCGAGTATCCGGATATCACGCAAGTATTCGGAAACCAAAATGGGTATTCGAATATTCGTTAAGAATGAAAATTTCAATGAAATAGCTTAGCAGAGACATAGCAATTGTTATAAAACTTTTCAGATGAACTATTTCAGGTGATCAACAGTGTCTGTCGCGAAGCGGGTATGTGTCACAAATTGTCTGCTAATTGGGTGTTTGCACAAAGCGTGATATTATGTTCTTGTGCAGCACCCTGTGAAGTTCTATGACCTTGTTTACAATGACAAGTGTTGTTTTATGATCTCAGATGTGCTTAATTGACACTAATTGGCACTAGTTGATATTAAACGGATTGATCATTAATCCGTAGGAATTGATCGTCCAATCACAAGATAAGGGTCGTGCGTTCGATTAAGTGCGACATCGAATGAAAACTGTTGTGAAGTATTCGAACATTTCGGACTTGAAAGTAGTGTGTGTACAGTGTTTAATCAAATCATCAAATATATAAATGATTTATTCCCTATTTAGTATTTATTCACGTTTTATTTTGTGTAGTGTATTTTATTTTTCATTCGATATGTAAACATGTTTAGTTTATTGATAAAAAAAGTACACGCATGTAAATAAAGAAAAATCAGATCGTCTTTTTGTCTTCTTACATTTTCCGCAATTATATCCTTCATTACAAAACACCGCAGAAATTGAAGGTATTGCATTAAATCAAACAATGTAATGAAATAAAATTACAATCGACTATCAAATAATCAAAGCGTCATTTAACATGAAACCCGCTGATAAATAACAAACTCGAAAGCACGTGGCAGTAACCAAGCAACCACCTCGGCCGAAGTGACTATCAAATTCGCGAAATAGTAATATAATAGGAAATTTACTTATTATGAAAACAATTTGATACGAGTATCCGGATAGTATTCGAATACTTGATACGAATATCCGGATACCGATTTGGTATCCGGTTTCCATCCCTAGTTAATATAAAATTCTTAAGGGAGACCATATAGCAAGATTTGCTGCGCTTGCTTTAAGAGTAAACTTTACATAACTATCAATATTTTAACAAAATGTATTTATAGTGAACTTGTTACCTACAAGGTGGGGCCAATTTTGACCCCAAGGGCATAATTTGAACAAACATGGTAGACTACTGTTACTTACCAAGTATCTAAGCTCTAGGCCTCATGGTTTTTGTCAAGAAAAGATTTGTAGTTTTTCCTTAAGTTGCCATGGCAACCAGAGTTCTGCATGGAATTCATTTTTTTAACAATTTTAAAAGTTTTACCAAACAAGGATCATTCCTATAAAGTTTTATTAAGATTGTCCAAGTGGTTTAGGAGAATATGACATTTAAAAGCAATTGACGCTGGACGACAGACGACTGACTACGGACGACAGATGGCGGACATAGACCAATCACAATAGCTCACCTTGAGCACTAAGTTCTCAGGTGAGGTAAAAAAATAGCTGTCATCATACCATTGAGTTTTGTGTTCTTTGGCTGCCCAGCACCACTCCCATCTTTGTCTTTATGTATGTGAGCGACTATGGAGATTATAATCAGAACCACAGATAAGATAACAACCACAACTGACGATGCTAAAATAAATTTAGCTTTCTTCTTATTCTTGCTTGAGAAACATAGAAACGAAAAGCCTTGGTTGTATAGTTTAGGTGTGTAGTCATGACCGTTCCCATTTGGGTCCCGGTTTCCGTACGGATCATCCGTGAATTCATTGCTACTAGAAATGGGTTGCTTGTCAGAATATCCAACCTGGTCGTATGACATGTTTGCTTAATTGTTATTACAAAAAAATACTATGTATACAAAAGTAGTTAGCTTTTTCAAGCATTTACTTCCGTCTTGAAAACGAGGCCTTCACAAGAGTTAGTCTGGAGTTCCTTCCCCTAACACTATCGTTATCGGTATGAAGGTATGAAATATCAGTAAGCAGACTACACAAGAGTGTCCTCCCTTATCTGGGATTTGGTTAAAACGGCGTTGGTACAGACACCTCATGTCATTGAACAATAAAAAGGGTTGCCAATAAAAGAAACTAAGAAAGTAACTGTACATATAAAAACTGTTGTTTGTGATGAATACCAATATTCATTTATAAAATTAAGATGTCCAAATGAGCTATGTCACGCGTGTCGTCACTTATTGTTAAATAATGTTATGGGTGGTGATATCCATTAATATAATGTCACGATTCCAAGACGCTTTGTCACACAGAACATTTTCGTGACACTTATAAATATATATATAAATTGTATAATTCAAACACCCAGGCTACCATACCGCCGCATCGAACTTTGGGACTGAGGACAATGTTGGGATGGAGTATCCTATTCCTGAAGATAATTTTGCAATAGCGGCCATGGAAGACAAACTTAAATTTTCAATACCGTCGGATTTTGTAGCAATTTTGTTTGCCACCTTACCGATTTTAATAAATGCGACAATGAAATGCCGGTAACAGGAACATTATTCTGAAAATATAGAACATAAAGACTATTACCTGATAATGTAATAACTTTATAAAGGAAAGCATAAAACCTTGGCATTTTTCGACTTGCCTCTTGATAAAGGTTCTTCTCAGCTTGACTTTATATGGAAGACGACGAATGATGAAACCATTTTTATAGGCATCGATGTTATGGCTTTTAAATTTGATTCTCTAGAGCTTATGCCCTTTTTATACTTACGCTAGGATGTTTTGTTCGGTATGAAATCCCAAGATTTTAACATGTATAACGGCCACTAGGACATTGTTTAAGAACAACAACAGATCTGATGTTTCAAACCATCGACCTGTAACCATACTATGTATAGTTTCAAAAATCTTAGAAAGAGTTGTATACAACCAACTAGAATCTTTTCTTGTTAAACATGGATTATTATACGAACTTCAGAGTGGTTTTAGATGTAACTATTCAACTGACTCCTGCCTAATTCATTTGACCGACCATATAAAAGAACAAAATTCCAAAGGTCTATCTACAGGAATGATTATGCTGAATCTTCAAAAGGCGTTTGATACCGTAGATCACAAAATTCTATGTCAGAAGTTAAAAGAAATTGGTGTGGATTCAATTGAGTGGTTTTAATCATATTTATCTGGACGTAAACAAGTTGTCAATGTAAATAATACAACGTCTGAATTCATGAACATCTCTTGTGGCGTTCCTCAAGGAAGCATACTTGGACCGTTGCTGTTTTTATGCTATGTCAATGATATGAGTATAAGCATAAGTGAAAAATGTAAATAATATTATATGCAGATGATAGTGCTATCCTTTTCTCACACAAAGATCCGTCTGTTATTAGTAATGTACTCGGCAAGGAACTTGAAAACTGTAGTAAGTGGTTAGTTGACAACAAACTGTCTTTGCATCTTGGAATAACAGACTGTATTTTATTTGGGTCTAAAAGAAAACTAACAAAAGTTGATAGCTTTAATGTAAACTGCAATGGCCATATCATAAAACCTAAACAATCTGTTAAATATCTTGGAAATATACTGGACAATGATCTCAGTGCTGCATCTATTGTTAACAATATTGTCAGTAAAGTTAATTCTAGGCTAAAATATTTATATAGACAAAATCGTTTTTTAGATATGAATCTAAGAAGATTGTTATGTAACTCCTTAATACAATGTCATTTTGACTATGCATCGACATCTTGATACAGTGGTATATCTAAACAATTCAAGAACAGATTGCAGGTAACTCAGAACAAAGTTGTCAGATTTATTTATGGCTATGATTGTAGAACTTCCCTGAAAGTCTCGGCTTTCAGTGATATTGGATGGCTTAATATAGAAAATAGGATAAAGCAACTACGACTAAACCATGTACATAAAATCTTTAATAGCAAATGCCCATCATACTTACATGAACATCTTACTTTAGTCTCATCCACACATTCTTACAACAGTAGGCATAGTGCTGGAAATAGGCTATAGTACGATGATGTAAACGCTAAATCACGAAACTACGATGATGAAAACGCGACAATACGAGTATGAAAACGTGATACTACGATGATGAAAACGCGACAATACGACAGTACGATGATGATTATGCGATAAACTATCGTATTTTCACCATCAAACTGTCGCGTTTTTATCATCGTACTGTCGCGTTTTCACCATCGTAGTTTCGTGAAGTTTCGCGTTTTCATCATCGTACTATCGAGTATCGTTTCAGATCAACACATTCATAGGCGATGGCCCTAACGGCATTCCGTATTGGTTGATTTCATCGTTTTTTTTTCATTTACCGTAGTGGAATCATAAAAAAAGATTTTTTTGATTTTTAAATATCTTAATAAAACTAGTTACTTGAACAAAAAATTCAAACCTGACGTAAATGCTTGCGATACATTTATACCTACACCCTTTGAAATGGAATATAGCTAAAATGTGTTTTAAAAAATAGCGGCATTCTCTTTTCTCCAAAACGCTTTTTACGACAAGTAAACGTTAGGTAGCAGTCTAAGCTATCGGATCATTTTGAACTGTTGTCCGTATTTTTTTTACATTTTGATGTTTCAGCGTATCACGTCACATTTTGTTCAATAGTTTACTAAGGTATAAATTTGGAATAAGATTTTAGGAACTATATATTGTATTTGATTTTTAATAATGTTTTCTTTGCTTATTCCTCAAGTTAGTACTAGGAAGCTTGCGTTATCAAACTCTTTAATCACACATTTTTAAACCTTTTATTTACGATTTTTTTATATAACTGCCTAAGTGTTGAATGGAATTTAAACCTACAACTTTCATGCCAACACAGTGAAAATACTGTTGTGTTTGGAAAGGGAATACCATACACATGAACATCGACCACACAACTGATTATACTTATTATAACCTCCTCCTCGGACCAATAACAAATCCTACTCCCAGATACCACCTCCACAGCTGGTAAAATTTCAAAACCGAAAAAAATAAGTTCCTTTTTTTTCCAAATGCAATTGTTCACAGTTTTCGTCACGTTGTGAAAGATGAAAAGTAATTTACGTTGTATCGATCCCGTAAGCAACCACAAATAAAAGTTTTCAGAAGTTCAACGGACCATGAAGTACATATATACACAGTATTATATACGTTTCATTATTTTACCCACTATCTTAAGAACTTCTTGACGGACAATTATTATGGACCCCAAACGAAACAAAACAGCAAATATGATCACTTCGGTGTGTATCAAAATGATTTATTCAAGAAAACTATTAAGTTCTTTGGGATTTTCTTTAGAAAAAATCAAATCAAATTTTATTTTCAGTCGGTATGACATAACAGAGTAAACATAAGCTATGAATAGCTATTGACCGACTGCAATTTCATTTTTAATGATTTTTTATTAAGTTATCTTTAAGTTTTATCCCCCCCCCCCCCTCCCTCCACTCCCCAAAAACAAACACACACACAAAATTTCTTCTCTTTTATAAAATCTAAACATGTTTTTTTTATTTTAAATATGTTGTTTTGTTTTCTTACATCTATTGTAATCCTTTTATTTCCCGGTCATTCACACCTACTCAATCACGGCCGATGGCTACTATATAATTTTGTAAACAGAGACCGGTGGGGACCGCGAAATAGTATCGCCTATTTTACTCTTGCCGTTTTGACTTTCGTCAATTGTACTTACTCAAAATTGTTGCAAAATTGTTGACAGTTTGGAGTGAGTCTGGTGCAATTCAGTCGCATGAAAAAAATGGGTCGTAAAGTTACATTAGCAACATGTACTTTGAACCAATGGGCAATGGATTTCGAAGGAAATCTATCCAGAATCCTTCAGAGTAATGTCATTTTATTTTTTACTTATTGTTACAGCTGGTTTTGGTTTCGTACACATGCTTGATAAATGTGAAAGTAACATCAGTAAACTTCATGTATATAGACAGATAAGTGTTCAAACTAATGTTCCAGTCTGTGTTTTTGCTTCTAATTTTTAACTGTATCTTGGTTGTTTCACTGAACAGTTGCGTTTGATACAAATATTGACGACAAAATGTGACTTGACTAAAATAATATATCGCAGTCTTTGTTGTTGTAACTGGGTTGCCCGAAGCCCAGGACAAGTAAATACTGTTTCGGGCAAGTCAAAATTCCCAGGTGGTTGCCCGAACTGGCAAGTGCATTATCCGAAATTTATATCCCTCTGTTTTTATAATTACTTCAGCAACAATTCACAAATCCTGATTGAACATTAATATTATATTGAAAATTGGGTTTCTTACATGAACATTAATATTATATTGAAAATTGGGTTTCTTACATTTACGCATGAATTGGTTATTTTTGGCTAGTAAAACTGTTTTTGGGCAAGTGGTTTTCTTCAATTACTTGCCTGAAAGGACCAGTGCTGAAAAAAAATTAAGGCAAAGACTGATATCGCTTAAAAACTGTAGACACTTCTAGGCAATTTCAGTGTCTTTAGACTTCAGGCTGTGCTACACAAACTATGTTTAGGATATCTGTTAAGAAAATAATCAATAATTCATTACATTTTAGGTTTCCAAGAAGCTAAGGCATTAGGAGCAAAGTACAGGATGGGACCTGAGCTTGAGATTTGGTATGTATTTGAACCTAACATCACCAAAACATTTAATCACATTATTATCTATTTGTTCACTCAATTAAAGATACTTTACTTAGCGAAACTTACTCATCAATTAGTTGAGAAAAGCACAATCACAATGCAATTCACACTGAAGAGACAGTCAGTCTTCGAAATAAGGTTTTTGAATGAACAAACCAACTTCATACACTAGTGCTTGGTGTCAGCCTGTTTCACCAAGGCATTTTTAAAGTGCATACCAGTCGGCGAGTAGTTCTCGGACACTAGTAGTTCTCGGACACTCACAATTTTTGCCTTATTTTGGTAGTTATATTTCAAGCACCTGATTTAAATCAATCAGGTGTTTGAAAAGTTTCAGCAGGTACCAATTCTTTTCATTAGGTCAGGATTATAAGACAATAAATTACAAAACTTTCCAGTTGTTTACAAAGTCACATTTCACCTCAGCTGGGAATCACAATTGTAGTGCGCAAAAAGCACAACTTAAAGTACGGGCTACAGTTAGGTTAACAAATTGTTCGGTAAACGTTCTTTTTTTGTCGCAGACGACCATCTGCATTTACGAAAATATTCATGCTTAGTAGTGTGTGTACATTACACATGTGCTAAAAATAGATACCATTTATGTCATTTTAATGGGCTTCATGTTATATGTAATATGTGTACAATTAGATTTTTTATTTTTTAATGAAAAATAATAGATATACATTACCTACTGGTTACAAAATTCAACTTTTAAATATATTTAAAAAAAAATTCACTTCAGCGCATGTTTCCCGGTTTTATTGATCATTTAAGGGAGTGTCCGAGAACTACTTCTGTCGAACTGAAATTTAACCCCTTTTGAGCACCACATTCGGAGCCCATGAGAATGGATTTAAGTTGAATAATTTCACTTGATTTTGCATTATTTCAACAGAAGAAGAGCTGAAGTTTGTTATATACATTGGAATGTCATATATCTCTTTAAAATAAGGATATTTTATCGATAAAACCTCGAAAAGTGTCCGAGAACTACTCACCTACTGGTATACGAAATCATGTGCATTCTTCTTTTGGAGCTTTTGTATTTTTTTTCCAATTATTGTTAATATGCCCCTCTCATTAGTCATTTGTTTCTCTTGTTCAGTGGGTATGGTTGTAACGACCATTTCCATGAGAGTGACACATTCCTCCACTCCTGGCAGGTGCTTGCCGAGTTGATTCACGCTCCAGAGTGTCAGGACATCATAGCTGATGTTGGCATGTAAGTGGAAATAGTCAATAGTTTAAAAAAAAGAAGATACTTTTCTTATTCAAATAATGAATATTATTTATTTTTGGTAAATTCACACTCTTTTGACGTCATAACTGTAATTGTTTGGCTCTGAATCTTTTATATATTAATAGGGCCCTGAACAACTTTGCAGGTGCCCTATAGTAATCGCCCTGTCCCTCTGTACCACCACCTTATGTCTATGGGATTTATTGATGTTCAGTTTTAGGGCTTTTTATGTTTAGTTGTCTATGCTGAAAGCTCATTAAAACACTGCTTAGGCATAAAATAAAAATGTTTGGTTAGGGTTACATCCTTTTCAGAAATAGGTAGGGTAGGTACATGTAGGTTTTTTGTTTTTTATTAGGCTTTATATAAGAATGTCATTTTCATCATTGGATAATGGTGCTAAAGTTATCTTCTGTATAAGCATTTAAAGTTTTCAACTACAAAGTGGAAAGCAATTAAAAAAAAATTATTTAGTTTTTCATTTTTTTCAAACTGTAGGGTCTGCGACTTTTCCGTAGGTTAACCCGAACCAAATGTATTTTTTTTAGGCCTTATGAGCTATTTTTTAAAGAAAAAAGGTCCAACCATAAATAATGTTGTTACATCCGTTCCATTTTTTTTATTTCATTATTTTAAAACTGTTTAAGATGTCAACTTCAAACCTTGTAAGTTTGCTTAAAGTAACAATTTGCTCTTTTGTGAAAGGTATGCAACTCCAACTTAAATATTGTCCAGTTTATAGCCCTTTGCATACTTTCAACGAAATTCAGGAATTTAACCTGTTTTTCGCAGAACTTGAAATGTTTAGAAGAAATTGTTATGCAACTTAAACAATAAAATAAATATGGTAATGTGGACATGTGTGAAGTACAAGAACCATAACCCAGTGGGCAGTGACCCATTGTCCTTAAATTATCTCCCTTGTTTTGATTTTGTTTTTACTTAAATTAGCACAAAAATGTCAAGATACTGAAAATAGAATGGAAATCCAAGAAGTTATAAAGGCATCACATGTTAGACTTGTGCACAATACAAGAACCATACAGTTATTGCCCACTGTTCCTTAATTGTCTCCCTTGAAATTAACTGTTTTATCAAATGGATTCATGTTTTATGAGGTTATTATAATGATTTTAACCCAATTACTTTCACTAAAATCAGATTTTGAATTATACTGATCCCAACAATTCATTTAAAATTATTTATAACTTAAAGCTTCACCCTAGCAGATTTGACAATTTATTTCATTTTTGGTCTCATTTTCAGCTGATTTAGCTTTTAGGCATCAGTGTTTTTAAAAGTCACAATAGGATACACATTATAAAGCAGTTCTCAATTGTTTGGAAAACTGCCGAAATTCATTTTTCTTAAAGCTGCGCTCTCACAGATATACTGTTTTACGACTTTTTTATTTTTTGTCTTGGAAAGAGCAATTTTTGCATAAATATCTGCAAACCAATGATAAAAGATGGCTGACAAAAGATCAGATCGCAATTTTTCATATTTCCGTTTGAAAATTATTGTTTTATGGCTTAAACCGTTACTACTTTCAGAAAAATGCATAAAACATCATTTTTTAATCTTAAATATAAAAATCTGCGATCTACTTTTTGATCAGCAGTCTTATATAACTGGTTTCCATGCATTTTCGCGTAAATTGTCTCATTCCAAGACAAAAAATTAAAAGTTGTTAAAACATTCAATCTGTGAGAGTGCAGCTTTAAAGCATTAGTAACGCTTCTTGCCATCACAGCAATCACATCTCTGGCTTTAAATCTAAAGACCTTAGTTCCTGTTAATGTCTGAAGCGTATACGTAACCACTGAAAAAATACTTTTTCCGCTATATTTTCAAATATCAAAATAGGGCTATGGTATAAAACATCACATAACTTTTTTTATTGTTAAAATCAATTTAGTTTGTATTGAAAAGTTACATGTACATTGTTCAAATGAATAATATATTAACTAACAAGTGCGTGACAATTATTTTGATCTTCTTTAACAACACAGAACTTTGTCCACATAAGAACAGTTCTTCTTTGGGTTTGTCATCAACAATACAACCATTAAACTGACATTTTATTACTATGACCTTGATTTTTTTGTCAATAAGACCCTGAAATAAATTGAAGATGAATGTTTAATATATAATATACTCAATATCTGGCTTGTGAAATATTTTTCATTGTTTTATTTATTACCATACACATTTTGGCTTATTTTTACATGTTGTTAAAGCTGCACTCTCACAGATTGAATGTTTTGACAACTTTTTTTTATTTTTTGTCTTGGAACGAGCCATTTTTTGCAAAAATCCATGGAAACAAGTGATAGTAGACTGCTGACAAAAAAATAAATAGCAGATTTTTATATTGCAGTTCAAAAATTAATGTTTTATGCAGTTTTCTTAAACCGTTAGTAACAGTTTAAGCCATTAAACATTAATTTTCGAACGGAAATATGCAAATCTGCGATCTGATCTTTTGTCAGCAATCTTTTATCATTGGTTTGCAGATATTTACGCAAAAAATTGCTCTTTCCAAGACAAAAAAGTTGTAAAAACTGTAAATCTGTGAGAGTGCAGCTTTAATAAACTTATGATATGATAACATTAAAGAAGTTTGAAGCATTTCATAAAATTGCTTTAGTTAAGTAGATACAGTGTTCTCCCACCTCAGATAAGTAGATCCAATAATTTAACCATGCTAGAAATTCTTATCTTGCCCACGGGCAAGATAAAATGCCCGGTTCGAACTCCTTTTTAATGGTCATCACATTGTAATTACCTCCCTTGTTGAAGACTGTCATCTGTAGCATCGTGGAAACCTTGTCTTGTGGCAATATTTAAAACGATAAATAATTATTTCTCGCTTCAAATGTCACCATAAAACAGTTTTCACGCACCTTTCAAGAAATAATGCTTCACTCTCCTTAAAATAATTTAAAGAGCGATCTGAGTATTAACATAATCTGAATCACTACGCGCATATCCATGACAACCACAAATTATTGCATATCCATACCCAATTATTTTCACTAAGCACAATAGAGTTCCAGCAAAAAATACATTTTTACTTAATTTTGTTTAACTGAGGTGGGAGAAAAAGCATCTACCATACCTGTTCGTGTAAGAAAGGTTCATCCCGACCCTCATGCATGGTGTTTTGCGGAAACTTGGTGAACCTCGTTTCCGCAAAACACCCTATGCTTGGGTCGGAATGAACCTACCGGTATCTTATACTCTCAGCCATGGAAGATACTTATAGTCAACAAACCAGACTAGTCAAGTGGGTTTTCCCCACAACATGAGAGTCTTATAACCTTATTAACAACAATGTCAACATCTTTGAAGACCACACTCTTGCATAAATCATGTAAATAGGAGTTATTTATATAATGTGGTTATAACTTTCACGATTGTTGTAAAATATGTAAGTTCAGTTTTAGTTCTATGTAGATGATGGTGGTCAGCTTCTTAACCCAGTGTAAGGATGCATTGTGCATGTCCAAATTAATAAATGTACTTTTTTATTGCATATTTCAGGCCTGTGATGCACAAGAATGTGGCGTACAACTGTCGAGTCATCTTCCTTAACAAGTGGGTCCATGCTTCAAGTTGTTTTATCTATCTGTGTTAATCTTGTACTGATTTTTCTACTCTTGACATTAATAGTCTTGATGTATTACTATGCACACACTGTATCTTCTTACGTGTGATAATGAAATGAAGCAATGTGTACATGCTTTATTGATTTGTTCATCATGTTTTTTTCAAGAAAACAACCCACTATCTGAGAGTAGCATATAAGTGCCCCTTTTTCCTAGGCAAGGACCTGAATCAAACTATCAATATCCTCTTGAAAAAACAGAATAAGTTAACAAATAGAAAAAAGGCCGGAAAGTATAAGCCTTATTCTTAGAAAGTCCAATAGATGCAACAGTTTCTTTTTTATGCAGATTTCTATGCAATATAGCATTATCTGCAAGGCAGCAAAATTCAACATGGCGCTCTGAGCTAAAACACTGTTGCATAGGATTAGATTGTTAAGTGCTCAATAGAAAACAGCCTGAGCAATTAACTCCTTCGTAAGTTGTCTGCTGAATAAAGTGATTTGTTTGGAATAAATTCATAATCAATCTTTTAAAAGAAAATTCATAATCTGATTAGGCTTCCCAGTGCTTGTGTACATGTTTCAGCAACTTGGGCAAATGCATTCCAAAGACAATCCTGTTCATTTCAATGTATGGTTTGCTTGTTTAATGTTTTATTTGAAATGTAGTACTGAAGGCTAATTTCTTTGAAGGCTGATTTCAAGTATTATCAAGTTCTCTGGATGTTATTGACTGGTTATAAAGATAAGCCTATACAGGGTAGTTTCAGCAATAAAAAGTATTGACCAGTCTGGTGTGAGAGATAAGAATTGTGCCACATTTACTGTCAACAAATTCTGATCAATTAAATCAATATTCCTTGAATTGGTTAAGTTCTTGTTAAAACTTTTATTGACTGTTAATGAAATGAATTATTTGTTTTATATGACTGCAATTGTATACTTGATGCCAAAAAGGTTTTACAAGGATTCATCTGAATTATTTTTATTGTTATTTTGTATATGAACATGAGTGCTTTGCATATTTTGTAATTTAAGAAATGAAATTATCTACAATGTTTTGTTTGCAAGACATTAAAGCCTTTTGCTAGGATACTTATGAAATTCAAGCAATATTTAAAAATAAAAATATTCAAAGTATTGCATTGGCGGGAAAGTCAGCATAACAGTTTGGTGAAAAACAAATGTTTGTATTGTAATTAAATGAAACTTGTATTTACATGTACTTGTGAGAGTGAGTTGTTCCCCCTAAATGTACAGGGAAATGCTTGCTGGAATTCATCAAAGACTGTTTGCTTTTATTCAAAATGAAACTTTACCCATGCCCTTATAAATAACAAAACTCTTAATCAGTGATATATATGAGGACTAGCATGTGACTCTGATGAAATTCACATATTTTACAGATTATCTCTTAAAACTTAAAAATATAAGGCCAAAAGACCATTAGGATAACCTCCTTTGTTTATTTTAAAAAAAATAAGTCCCAAAGCATATTAAGTGTCAGTCAAGTGACTGCAAAAAGTAAGCAAGTGACAACCCTGCTTTAAAAATAGTTAATTACTGGTACTGTCATTCTTGTATAAACATTACACATCTATATGTTTTTGGTGACATGCTTGCAGGAAGATACTCCTTATCCGGCCCAAGATGATCCTGTGCAATGACTTTAACTACCGGGAATCTCGCTGGTTCACTGCTTGGAAGAGGGTGAGAGAAACAGAGGAGTTTTACCTGCCAAGGATGATCCAGGACATCACACTACAGGTAGAACAGTAGGCAGTTCACTGTAAAATACTTAAAAGTACATACATTCCTGCTAGTTCACGGCCTTGAAGAGAGAGGGAGGGAGAGGGAATACTATCTGCCCAGGATGATTCAGAAAGTAACACTCAGGGTAGAGCAGTATGCAGTTAACTGTAAAATATTTAAAATTGCATTCATGCCTGCCATCTGTCATTTTTGGGGTTAGGTAGTCCCAGGCATTGCACAGGTCTATGAAAACAACTATCTGCCAAATAACTTGAGATCTTGACGCTGTGTAGTTAGTTTGTCCTTGACCAGCAAATGACCCGTATTGATTGTTTTGGGGGTCAGTTAGTCTAGGGTCAAGATCATATTCATCATTTTTGTGAAAAGTTTGTCCGCACAGATACTAAGAGCCATATGACACTGTGTATGAAGATTGACCTTGCCCTTAAGGTCAGTTGATAAAATAGCTAGTTCATAGACATCATATTTGTGAAAGGTTTTACTGGACAAATACTTAAGAAAGGTATATAGCATGACATATGATCAGTAAATGACCCCTTGTGATTTTGGAGGTCAATGTCTTTGTCCTGAAGTTTGTGAGAACATAGCTCAGTAATTCAAAACCACCTAATTACCAGAGCTTTATATTCAGATACTTACCTTATAACGTCAAAGGCAATGCATTTATTCATAGAATACTAACATTATCTTGCACAATCGCATTTCTGACAAAGCAGCTCTCATGGTTCATCATACATTAGAAACATCTGGGACTTTTTTATTACCTTCAGTTGAAAGTGCCATTTGGAGATGCAGTGATATCAACCCTGGACACCTGTATAGGCTCTGAGATCTGTGAGGAGCTGTGGAACCTACAGAGGTACAACTGTATATTTTGAAATAACATTTTTTGCTGTCACAATGTCTGAATAAATGTAAAATATTTTTTTTAGTGAGCTATACTTAAAATCTATTTTACAAATAAAAATTACATTTTTATGCCCCCGAAGGTGGGCATATTAAAATCGCACCGTCCGTCCGTCCGTCCGTCTGTCCGGCTCTATAACTTTCCCTTGTATGGACAGATTTTAAAATAACTTGCCACATGTGTTCCACATACCAAGACAACGTGTGGCGTGCAAGACTCGTGTCCCTACCTCAAAGGTCAAGGTCACACTTAGTGTTTATTCACAATGGAGTGCTGCATATAAGGACATAGAGTATAGGTTGTCGTGTCCGGGCTGTAACTTTCTCTTGTATGGACAGATTTTAAAATAACTTGCCACATGTGTTCCACATACCAAGACGACGTGTCGCGTGCAAGACCCGTGTCCCTACCTCAAAGGTCAAGGTCACACTTAGTGTTTATTTACAATGGAGTGCTGCATATAAGGACATAGAGTATAGGTTGTCGTGTCCGGGCTGTAACTTTCCCTTGTATGGACAGATTTTAAAATAACTTGCCACATGTGTTCCACATACAAAGACGACGTGTCGCGTGCAAGACCCGTGTCCCTACCTCAAAGGTCAAGGTCACACTTAGTGTTTAATCACAATGGAGTGCTGCATATAAGGACATAGAGTATAGGTTGTCGTGTCTGGGCTGTAACTTTCCCTTGTATGGACAGATTTTAAAATAACTTGGCAAATGTGTTCCACATACCAAGACGACGTGTCGCGTGCAAGACCTGTGTCCCTACCTCAAAGGTCAAGGTCACACTTAGTGTTTATTCACAATGGAGTGCTGCATATAAGGACATAGAGTAAAGGTTGTTGTGTCTGGGCTGTAACTTTCCCTTGTATTGACAGATTTTAAAATAACTTGGCAAATGTGTTCCACATACCAAGACGACGTGTCACGTGCAAGACCTGTGTCCCTACCTCAAAAGTCAAGGTCACACTTAGTGTTTATTCACAATGGAGTGCTGCATATAAGGATATAGAGTATAGGTTGTCGTGTCCGGGCTGTAACTTTCTCTTGTATGGACAGATTTTACAATAACTTGCCACATGTGTTCCACATACCAAGACGCCGTGTCGCGTGCAAGACCCGTGTCCCTACCTCAAAGGTCAAGGTCACACTTAGTGTTTATTTACAATGGAGTGCTGCATATAAGGACATAGAGTATAGGTTGTCGTGTCCGGGCTGTAACTTTCTCTTGTATGGACAGATTTTAAAATAACTTGCCACATGTGTTTCACATACCAAGACGACGTGTCGCGTGCAAGACCCGTGTCCCTACCTCTAAGGTGAAAGATACACTAAGTGTTTATTCACAAGGGAATTCTGAATATAAGGACATAACAGTGTAGGTTGTCAAGTATGGGTGGTATTTTTTTATGTTCAGAGGCAATTTAAAATGACTTGCCATATGTATTTGACACGTAAAGGCAAGATCAACTTTTCATGTACTGACCTTGTTCGTAGGTCAATGTCACATTCGGGGGCATTCGTCACATACTGTGACAGCTCTTGTTTTAAGCTTCATTTCTCAGGATGAAAGCTATTATTTAAGTATTACTCCAGATAATGTTATGTAGAGTAGGGTCCCGATGATGAAAACATTATAAACTTGCATTTTTGTTTTCAATTTGAACAAAAGTAATGGTATTTCATTTACTTAAAGAGCTGAAAGAGGCATATTTTGAAGATATATGCGTATGGTTAAAATTTTCAAAATATTCCTCTGTTCGTAAAACAGATGAAAATAATTTTAATGTCATAAAGGAACATCTTTCAGATGAAAATATTTAATTAACATTTTAACCACAGTCGTCACATAGATATGGCACTTGATGGTGTTGAAATCTTCACAAATGGAAGTGGCAGTCACCATGAACTGAGGAAGGCATATGTTAGAGTTGACCTCATCAAATCTGGAACAATGAAGGTACGCCAGTTCAACGGATTACTGATTATTGTAAAACCTGTACTAAGCCGTCAAACTGTTATCACTGTATACAGTGCTCTAATTCATCTTACTCCTTCAAATTGTATGCATGAATATAATAAGAAACGGCTTTTGTAAATACTTGTTCCAATACTGTACCTCTTTAAAACTGTATGTTTTTATTTCCAGGTCACCAGCTCTTTGTTATTTCATAATTGTTTGTTATTCATGGTCAAATCGGGCCAGACCAGTAAATTGTCAGTTTTTAGAAGCACTAATATAAATGTGTCTCATAGCAGGTTATTTATTCCAGTGTGGGGGCTGCTACGTGTTCTCAAACCTGATGGGCTGTGATGGGGAACGAGTTTGTTACGATGGCTGCTCTGTGATTGCAGTTAACGGGCAGATCGTTGCTCAGGGGCCACAGTTCACACTCAAGGATGTGGTAATATATAATTATTGTATTTCATTAAGAGTAGTATAACATCACACACAATAAAGCAGACCCGAATTCCTTAAAAGTTCTTCCGCATAGCAAGCTAATGTAGCTTATTCCATTAAGCCATAATTCTTACTCAATCTTGATTTTACTTATTATTAAAGTAAATAATTTGTTTATCATGTTTTTAAAAAAGGCAATTTCTGTTAAAAGTCCAAAACTGTTATGAACGTAAATGTTACGCAATGTTATGAACGTAAATGTTATCAATGTTATGAACGTAAATGTTATCAATGTTATGAACGTAAATGTTATCAATGTTAAATGTTATCAATGTTATGAACGTAAATGTTATCAATGTTATGAACGTAAATGTTACGCAATGTTATGAACGTAAATGTTATCAATGTTATGAACATATATGTTACGCAATGTTATGAACGTAAATGTTACGCAATGTTATGAACGTAAATGTTACGCAATGTTATGAACGTAAATGTTACGCAATGTTATGAACGTAAATGGTACGCAATGTTATGAACGTAAATGTTACGCAATGTTATGAACGTAATTGTTACGCAATGTTATGAACGTAAATGTTACGCAATGTTATGAACGTAAATGTTACGCAATGTTATGAACGTAAATGTTACGCAATGTTATGAACGTAAATGTTACGCAAATTGATGTACAGAAGTAAAATAGTGAGCTTAGCTTAATCCTATTATAAAAGACTTAAAGATGCTTCGATAAATTGGGGCTGGGTCTGTCATGTTTGCTCTTTAATCACCAACAGTATCAGATTGTCAGTCAGGGGCTGCAGTTAACTCACAATAAAATGAAGTTATCTTTTATGAATGTATTTCATTTACAGTTAAAGCATGTTGAAATTACAATGACTTTGAAGGTAATGAAGTTAAGGTAGTGGTATCTCTGTTCTGTTTGCTTTCTGGTCTTAAAATAGAAGTTATTAGGAAATGTACATGTACTTTAACATCCATAATGTTTGTATTTTTCAGACCGTCAATGTGGCAACTATCGATCTAGAAGACATTAGAGCTTACAGAAACTCTGTCAGAAGCTACTGTGAGCAGGTACCAGAATAGAATGTTAACATTTTTATAAATTTAGATAATAGCATTGAAATGCTTTTATAGGGACTAGACATCAGATTGTCCCAAGGTACAGTAAGTCCTATAAACAAGCCTAGAATTGTCAATATGAGCTAGTATGAGGCTGATAATACATCACTTTACATGATTAAAGAATATTTTGTGAGCTGAGTTTACCCGTTTAAAAATAGCGCATTACGATTTCCCAGGTTTTACTGTGTATATTTAGCATGTGAAAGTCACATGATTTGAACAGTTACATATACCAATTCTATTTTTAAATATACTGGTATTTATGTGGTAAACAAACCCTAGTAAATATCGAATTTGAAAAAAAAAATGGAATAACTACAGAAGATACCTGTGTCATTAGTGATGTGATTCAACAGTAAGTAAGATTCAATGCGGTATCAATTTTATGTAAGTTTTTGACAATTTTCTTTTTTTGTTGCAATTGTATCATCTGGTGTCTAAGCCCTTTAAAAATCTGACAATTTTCAAGCATTATCATTCTAACTATCATCAGACTCTTGTTGTTGGAAAAAATGTAATCTTTATAAATTCTTATTTGGCTGATGTAATACTCATATGTTGCTTTCAAATTTGTGATTAATTGGTTTATTTCATTTTGTCTTTGAATTTCATTTTAGTCACCAAAAAGCTACACTTTCATAGGAATGAAATTAGGGCTAAATATAATTTGTGTTTGTTCGAACAATGGAACAAAGGTCTCTTATTCCATCTTATTATTGTATACTTCATCTAGTCATACATGTTTTATCATTTCAGAACTCCAGGGCCCCTGCCTTTCCACGGATTCATGTGGACTACGCATTGTCAGGGGATGATTATTTCCTCCCCGTCTCACAGCCATTCGAATTCAAGTACATACCTGCAGAAGAAGAAATATGGTAACGAGAAGGACATTCTTGGTATTTTATCATTCATCTTCATTAATAAACTAGATTTCTGTGAACCTGGTGTGTTGTCTGTTTGGAGTGCAAAGGACACCATGATCTTTGCATTTGGCCTACAGACTCCAAAACCAATAGGTTTCATCTCCTGACCATGTGTATACCTAGTTTAAAGGCTTTAGAACAAGTAATGTTAAAGGTTTTGATATATTAAAGTATCGCGCCAATGACAGCTCTATGGACTAGGTTGTTCACGCCATTGACAAAAGCCAGACTTAGTACACAGATACATTGTTTCAAACGATAGAGATGCTATTAAAGAATAGATGAAGGTTACAGGTCAGTCGCTTATAAGGCAATGGCATTGCAATTGTGAATTTAGTTGAGATTCTTTTGTGTGATAGAGTGGTAAAATTCTTTGCTATGCTCCGGGAATATCCTGGCCTCAATCTCTCAAACAATCTTAATTCTCATATACCTGGATCAAGCTTAGCATACTGTTTCTGTTTTTATTTTGTAAAAATTGTGAATTTATGTAAGTGTGTACTCTAGTTTAATGACTATTTTATCTTGCTAGCCTGGGCCCGGCATTATGGCTATGGGACTACCTGAGGCGGAGTGGCCAGGGCGGTTTCTTCTTGCCACTAAGTGGTGGCATAGACAGCTCCAGTGTTGCCTGCATTGTACACTCGATGTGTCATCTGGTGTGTGAGGCCGTCAAAAACGGAGGTACTTAGACTCAGTGTTTTTAATTTCAGAAAGAGAAACTCAGACTGTATGATTTTGACATAAACTGTTAAAATATAGGTGTTTTAATATACAATGAGATGGTTTCAGTTTAAAGTTAAACAAAACAATAAGAGGCCCCGAAAGTGGAGATGTTATTTTTCTTGTTCTTTTGTCTTGTTTATTTGCTAGTATTATTTTTTTAGGCAGACATTCATTGTTTAAGTAATGTTAACTTTGCAGATGTCCATGTGTTGTCGGACATCCGGCGTACCGTGAGTGACCCCACATACTATCCAACTGACCCCCAGGAGATGGCCGGACGGGTTCTGACAACCTGCTACATGGGAACAGAGAACTCATCTGCGGAGACGAAGGCCAGGGCAGCTGAACTGGCCAGCCAGATTGGAAGGTTAGGGGTGAATTGTAGAACTGATAGTGTATGTACATGTAGTAACATTTTTAGTATGTCTGTTAGTTGAAGATTAAAAGTTGTGGTATTGTGATAGTCTTGGTGTCTTCGGTATCGTTTGTCAAAAAACATTAACCTTGGCCATAACTTAATTACCGTTTAGAATATTCAAATAAAACTTGGTACACATGTTGCTAGAGACATTACATACATGTTAGGCAAGGCCTATATTTTCTCCATTAGTTATGCCCCTTGTTTGAATGAAAAAAACAACAACAAACGGTGGCTTTCACTTCACAGCTTTTGTTTGTTAAGCCT
Source organism: Mya arenaria (assembly GCF_026914265.1). Taxonomy (NCBI): domain Eukaryota; kingdom Metazoa; phylum Mollusca; class Bivalvia; order Myida; family Myidae; genus Mya; species Mya arenaria. The sequence continues at coordinate 24,740,740 of NC_069127.1, read as the reverse complement.
GTCTGTACTCAACATAGCTGTTCAACACAGTTAGCAGTTTCTGTTGACAAACATTGCTAATGGTTTTTATACCAGGGAAGTAAATTTATTCATTTACAGTAGCTCAAAAGGGCTTTTTAGCTGCAGCCTTTATGTGCCCAATCATTATCCTGGGAATGCCATAAGATATAACCATTTTATCACAATGGAAGAGAAATAATTTTGTATTAACCATTTACATGTGATGGCTTTTCCAGTTTCCACTTGTCAATCGGTATAGACACAGCAGTTGCTGGAGTCCTGGGAGTGTTCTCAGCTGCCATGAAGCTGGTGCCCAAATTTAAGGTCCATGGAGGCGGGATGAGAGAAAACCTTGCCCTTCAAAATGTACAGGTAAGGTAAATCATGCCAACCTTAATAATTGATGCTTTTTCTGTTACAAAAAGATACCCCTTAATTTGACAGTTTGTATCCCATTAAAACTGATGATTTGTCACTTATTATGATTTTTAGACATGTAATGTTATGTATTACTAAACAGAATTAGAAATTTCAATTTAAACTATGCACAGCAGTGTAGGAATGAAAAACTGTGTTAGGTTTGTATTTCAGGCTCGTGTTCGTATGGTGCTGGCATACCTGTTTGCCCAGCTGTCACTGTGGGCGCGTGGCCGACCTGGCGGACTTCTGGTGCTTGGCTCAGCAAATGTTGATGAAGCGTAAGTGTTATAGAAACTTGGAAGGTACATTCACAATTATGGTTAATGTGGTCTACCTAGTGTTGACATATTTGTATCTACATTCTTTGTGAAACAGATGAATAGGAAATTTCAGCAAGATTTAACAAGATATTTACAGCAGAAGATGATTCAAGTTTGAAACAGTGAAATATCAATTTTATTTCACTGTTAAATCTCCATAAACCACATAAGCATATAAAATTTATTACAAACTCCTTTGTGATATTAAACTCATTTCAGTCTAAGGGGTTACATGACCAAGTACGACTGTTCAAGTGCCGATGTGAATCCTATAGGTGGAATCAGCAAGACCGATTTGAGGTCGTTCATACGTTTCTGCATCCAGCGATTTAAAATCACTGCTCTTGAGGGGTTAGTATCTAAGTGTGTGTACTTTCTCAGTTGATTTAATTCTCTATTGATTTTTGTTTTTGTATTATTTGCAATTACACCATAAGGCTACATGTTATTAGTGATCACATGGTGTAGATCTGGAAACTTTTTTTCCTTTGGGCTTTTGACCATAACTAAAAAAAACAAAAACATATTAAAATATAATTTAATGCATGCTGCCAATGACATTGTTGCACAACACGTCATTCTGTTTATAGGTTTGCAGCAGAAATGTAAGTTACCCTCAGAGGCTGTTTCAATAAAGACCGTAAGGCTTAAGATGGTAAATTTCCAGGCGTAACCTTGTTTTATGCATGAACTGCATTTCAATAAATATATAAGAACTCTTATGGCATATATTTTACCCTTAAATTTACCAGAACACTCTTAAGCAGATAAGACATAAATATGTTATCGAAACAGGCCCCAGGTAACTGTTAACCCTTGAGTATGATAATTTTAACAGATATCCCATGCCTTCAGGATCTACAGTGTCTCACCCACAGTTTTGATATGACAATGTTCTCCGATTACCTCCATATTTTCAGGATCTACAGTGTCTCACCCACTGTTCGTATATGACAATTTTCACCAATTACCTCCAATTTTTCAGGATTTACAGTGCCCCACCCACCGCTGAGCTTGAGCCCCTCAGGGAAGGCCAACTAGCACAAACTGATGAGGTACGCAAATTAAAATTGTATATATTATGTGCATGGGTTTTATATTACTTTTCCATTTAAGCTTGTTACAAATTGTCACTTAATTTCTGTATGTTGTCTTAATTCATTAGCTTCAGGAAATCCATATAACTTCTCTGCAACAGCTCACCTAGGTTTTCTAGGAAACCAATAGTAAAGTTGTTTTCCATCGTTTTAAGTTAGAGTTATGCCACTAGGGTCATAAGGCATAAAAAAATCAAAGACACTAGTCTCAGAGCATTCTAGTAAATTTTCATGTCTGCCCCAATGAATTTTGGAAGCATATTATTTTTGCCTTCTTTGTTACTCGGTTGGTCGGTCGATCAATTGGTCGGTCACTTGGTTTCGGTCAAATAACTTATGAATGCTAAAACCCAGGAATTTCCTTGGTATACAAGTTTGTCATGACAACTAGATGACCCCTATTGATTTTGAGATCAGTAGGTCAAAAGTTCATTCAGGTTGGTCATGACCAATTGGTTACCCCTTTTTCAAAAAAGCAATCTCTAGTTTGAATCAAACATCCTATTCTTCCATTGTGCAGGAGGACATGGGGATGACGTACGATGAGCTGTCTGTGTATGGCAAGCTGAGAAAACAGAAAGGCTGTGGCCCATACAGCATGTTCACCAAGCTTCTACACACATGGAACTGGCTTACACCTGAACAGGTATGTTACAAGTTGAAGCCCAGAATAAAGAATATTCTGGTTTTCCCAAGGGAATTCTCAGGTACAAATAAAATTGTAGCATTTTAAAATACACACGTTACTTTGGAAATGATAAAGTCATTGATCTGTTACAAGTATTTCAATTACTCGAATTTCACCTTTTTATTTGTACTCGCATTTGCAAACTTAGTTATGTGAATTCTGAGCTACATCTTTTATTACCCTGCCATTGTCTGTCCGTTGATCCATCTCTTCTAGTGTCATTTTTCGGTCCGTGCCATATCTCCTATAACCTTCGAAAAATATTAATAAAACCTTTTGGTTACATTTTACTCATCAAGTAAAACATACAGATCGCATGTTACAATTTTGAAGGTCACATAGATAGATTGAGCTGTTTTCGAAAGCCTTGCAAGTCAAACAAGGCAACATATTGACCTTATGTTAAAACCTGTCTGATCACAAAACTTTGGGTTTTGGCTGAGCATATCATGTTGCATATTCTCAGCCATATTTTATGGTAAGATATAAAACATGGATTGCTTTGCATTTGTATTATTTCAGTTATACATGTCCATTAGACTTTTATTAGATATCATCAGCAAATTATAAAACTGTTTCATCATCATCATCATCATCATCATCATCATCATCATCATCATCATCATCAGCTTTGATGTGCAAAATCATTAACATTTGCCATCACTCAGAAACTGTTCAAGATATTCAACTGAAACTTTGTACAAATGTCGTCCAAGATAGTATGCTCATGTACAGCAAAGCTCATTTATGGAATAAATGATTGTTGAGTTATGCCCCTTGTTCAAATGAAAAAAACAACAACAGACAAGCATTGTTGTCAGCTCCTTGGCACTCTTGTTAATATGCAAGACGCATGTCATGTCTTATAACATCAACATTTTCAGGTGGCAGATAAGGTAAAACACTTCTTCCGGTGTTACGCCATGAATCGTCACAAGATGACAACACTGACACCGAGCTACCACGCAGAGATGTACAGCCCTGATGACAACAGGTTCGACCACCGACAGTTCCTTTACAACGTCTCCTGGCCCTGGCAGTTCAACTGTATCGACACTCAGGTGAGTCAAGTGTCATAAAGTTGTGTTTTTGGATGTGTTGTTGTTGTTAGCTCTACATAGCCAATGGCCAGAAAAGCTCTACATAGCCAATGGCCAGAAAAGCTCTACATAGCCAATGGCCAGAAAAGCTCTACATAGCCAATGGCCAGAAAAGCTCTACATAGCCAATGGCCAGAAAAGCTCTACATAGCCAATGGCCAGAAAAGCTTATGCCATGGCGCAGTGTCCGTTGTCAATGTGTCTGTAAACAGTTGCTTGTGAATGAGATTAAGTCTTGATTTTTGATTGTATCTTAATAAAAGTTATACAGTAGTTAGATATCCATGATAGCTCAGTTCTTTTCTTAAACCAGCCAGATCTGTCCATGCATGACTGGATTATGGCCGTTGAAATTATCAAAATTGCTATTGTAGCCAAGTTAAAAATTTCAGTCTATTAGAAACAACCTGTACCCAGAGAGTGCAGTTTGTTTTCTCCATTGTTTCATAAAAGAAGTGTTTTTATTGTTATAGTACTGCTGGTGTCGGCACTGGTGGCTTAATCATAAAAAAAAAGCTAGGCCCATACGTATGGCTTAAATTTGATGTATCAAGAATTATTTAATACATTTTTCATATAAATTATCTTTACATCTGTGTTTGAATCTCTGCAATAACGGGTACATGTACAATCCATTATAGGTAAAAAGACTTCAAAAGGCTGGCATCACAAACCATGAACAAGGGACATCACAATCAGCTAAAAATCAGCAGGGAACCATTACTAACAACAGCTCAGGTACCAACAACTCACACACTGGAAACCAATCCTCATTTACACCGGGAGTCATGGTTGCCTTAGCAACAGAAGAGGAGGCAGTCAACACAAGGGCTACTGGTTGGTCAGCTGCACCAATAAGTGGTCATCTGCTGGACAAAATATCTGCCCATGGCCCTGGGCAGACAGTTTCAATGCAAATGGATGTAAGTGGGTCAGATGTTGAACATAAACTTAAGAGGCCAAAGCTTTCGGCATCTTTGGTATCCAGTGAGGTATAGACTTCTTGTTTTTCTGCAAGTATTTAGTTAAATTTATGGAGAGAAATTATGATTTTACATTTTTACAGACGACAGGGTGTTTTACACTATTCTTATTGCTGATGGTAAAAAAGACTTTTGTAGACATACATGTGTTGATGTTGTATACCATGTTTGCTACAGTTATTAGGGTTTTATAATTAAACAATTTTGTACTTTTTGAAGTGAACATTTACATAAAATTGTTACCAATATTTTGTGGTCATTTCCACAGCTAGCTGCCAAATTTTGCACATATGATTTGACTTGTGACAGTTAATTAATTTTTAATCAGGTTTTCAACAAAAACCAGGTTATTAGAATTGGGATGTTGTTAGGTGGCTCGGCGGGATGGCGTCAAACATTGGTTTTCGCCCAATAACTAAGGCTAGCATTGATGGCTAGTAATGAAAGTTGTTGTGTATGAGCTTATGTGAAAAGCTAGGTTTGGAATGCTTTTGAGGGGGGTTGGGTCATGCTAGGTCACTATAGCTTAAAATAGAAAAATGGTGTCTGCCCAATAACTTCATTAAGAATTGATTGATAGTGATAGTTGGTGTGTAGGTAGCAGGGGTCAAGGTAACTAAAAATAGAAAAATGGTTTTCACCTAATTACTTGTGGCTACTACTTTTTCCTAACTCATACAAGAAATTAATTGGCTATAATTTCTGATTTCCCATATTAAAACCTGGTTTTGTCACATTGCAGTGTTTCTAGTTTGAGGTTAAAATGTTTACAAAAAATAATTAATTATGTTGTCCTCCCAGATTCCCCCCTCCCCTCTGTATTCTTGAAAATTATTGTGTTGCTTGTACCTCCAATGGCATTTCATCTGCACTCAACAAACTCCATATGAATATGTTGGTCATCATGGAGAGTTTGTGTACCTGCCATTTTTTTGACATTCAATTTAATCTAACAATAATTCTGACCACTGACTAAGTAAAACCTGATCCCATTTAACCATTCCTATGTCCAGACTTCATATTCATCACTTGTGTAATAGCTCTAGTGTTTGGCTTTTTGCCAGTATTGTTTTGCAATGTCGTAAGATTTAACAAGCATTATTCAATTGTATATTGTAACAAATAAATGTGATGACAATATATCTGGGCTGACTTTCATTAAAGTTTTATTTAATGTTCTTAGAATAATTTCAAGTGTTCAAGTAAATCTGCAATAAAAGCATACCTTGTGTATTGCAGATGATACCAGTATAGGGTCCTATTATGTACTATGATGAAATGTTATAAAATACCAATTTTCATACCATTTATGTTTTGTGGTGTCTGATAGTCAGCTCTAGTACACACATTGTAGTTTCCATTTTAAAATTTCTGTTACTTATCAAGAACTAATAAATTTTATGCCATTTTTGACAACTGTTAAATATGAGTGATATATTTTTACTGCTGTGGTAGATATGCAAAATATTTTTATTATGATTTTACATTTGTTAATTTTGTAGAAATTTATTGTAAACAATGATCACTATTGTTTTAATAAACTGTAGTAAATTGCAGTTATTTTTTGTTATTTATCAATATGTTTTAAGTTGGGAAAAAAATGCAATTCGTTGTGAGTGTATCCGTATAACATTTTAGTTTGCTCCGTACTAAGTAGATCTGAAAGAAAATTGATCAATTTTGGTCAAATCTGCTCATCAAGACAATTTTCAGAACTTGAAAAAAACCTGGCAAGGTCAAGGTCACAATATGAGGTCATGGGCTTAAGCATTGATTTTTTGTATGCTCAATATTTCCATTACCTATTTTGAAGTTTTCAATAAAACTTCGGTTACCTTAACAAATTGAGGTCACAGCTTTAGCCTTTAATTTTCTTGAACCTCAACAGATGAATGTCAAGGTCACAGTGCCTTTTTAGCTCACCTGAGCACAAAGTGCTCAAGGTGAGCTTTTGTGATCGGTCTATGTCTGTCGTCCGTCTTCAACAATTGGTTATAATCATCTTCTTCTCCTAAACCGCTTGGACAATTTTGATGAAACTTCATAGGTATGATCCTTGGTTGGTGCTTTTTCAAAATTGTTTAAAGAAATTAATTCCATGCAGAACTCTGGTTGCCATGGCAACCTTAAGGAAAATGTCAACAATTAGTTATAATCATCTTCTTCCCCTAAACCGCTTTGACAATTTTGATGAAACTTCATAGGAACGATCCTTGGTTAGTGCTTTTTCAAAATTGTTGTAGAAATTAATTCCATGCAAAACTCTGGTTGCCACGGCAACCTAAAGGAAAATGTCAACAATTAGTTATAATCATCTTCTTCTCCTAAACCACTTGGACAATTTTGATGAAACTTCATAGGAATGATCCTTGGTTGGTGCTTTTTCAAAATTGTTCAAAGAAATTAATTCCATGCAGAACTCTGGTTGCCATGGCAACCTGAAGGAAAAATTACAAAACTTTTTTGGCAGATACTATGAAGCCTAGTGCTTAAATATTTGGTGTGTAACATTGTCGATTGGATATCTACCATGTTTATTCAAATTATGCCCCTGGAGAAAAATTGGCCTCAGCCAGTGGGCTACAAGTTCATTATAAATACACTTTGTTAAAATCTGATAGTTATGTAAAGTTTTTTCTTGAAGCAAGGGCAGCAAATCTTGCTATATGGTCGCCCTTATTGTTGGAGATTCCATTACTTTCTATTTTTAGTAAAAAGGGAATATATTTTAAATTTTATTAAGTCTTCAACATAGTCACTTCTGAAGTAATTATTGTTCTTTTTTCAGGTTCATAGATTCAAATAATTATTATACACTTTATTTTTTAGAAGAAATTTCATTTTTACTTAATAATAAATTTAATAATCAGACTTTTCCATTGAACTTCATGTAGATTATTGTTCATGCAGATGCTATATATTGTATCGAAATAAATAGAGGATATTTGTTTATTTCAGTGTAAGATCGTATTTTATTTCACGAGTGTCATAGAAAAACATATTTTCACGAGTCGTTTTTTATTGCAAAGCTTTATGAACAGTAAAAAATGAAGTATTATTAGTGCACAAATGTTCCAAAAAATAATGAAAACACTTTTTATTTTAACCAAATTACTACGCCGCTATTTATAGAATGAAAATTTGGAAGGTCAAATGTGTTAGCAAAACAAATGTAGATACTCATTGGATTTTAACCATCCTTCTTAGTTTTAAGACTGCATATACGCGTGTTTTTATAGTAAGTTAATATACAGTCATCTTACTGTCAGAGACCAGTCTGTTTCGCTTTAAAATGTTTGTTTTCCAGAAGAGTAAATGCCACGCTAGTTTGTTGACACATTTTGAGATGTGGGTGGGGTAAAAAATATCGGATCTATCTGTAAATTGTTGTGTGAATTCTCCAGGAAGCTCATTTTACGTACTACAACGGTTAACAGTTCAAAATACATTTGATCGATGCTATAAAATTTTATTTATGTTCGAACAGTTGTTTTTGTCTGTAATTTGTTTGGAATGAAAGCAAATGTTCGAACATTCAGCTTCAAACTATCAAAGATCAGTAAAATGTTTGATAAACGGGATAACCGGTAATAAACGGTAAGTTGTTAATTTCCAATTATATATTTATTTAAATTTATAAAATATTTCTTTATTTTTTTTTAACCTTTTTTGACATAATTTACTGAAGTCCAGTGTTCTGTTTTGACCAAGGCAAGTACATGTAACAACAAAGGATTTTAAAAGTAGTTCTGAAAATTGATATTTTCACTCCTTATTTTGCAGTGAAAATATCAAATTGATATTTTCACTGTTGTTATTTCACTGTTAAAACCCCATATTTCATCATAAAGCATGAAAGATATATCTTCTGTGTGGATAGTGTTATTCACTTATAATTTATATAAAGATTTTTTTTATTATTAACATTAGAAGGTATGTGATGTTGTCCTAGATGGGTCAATGTGATAATATTTGGTGGGGTGACTTTCAGCTCAAAAGGCCACTATTAAAAGGGTTAACCCGGACCCCCCTTTGCTACAATTCATGTTATATACCAAAATGACCGGGAAGGTCTGAAGTTTATCAGACTGCCGGCATAAATTAGCATAAATGGCGGCAAGCCGAGAAAATCCAAGATGGCCGACAAAGATGGCCGCCAAAATCTGAAAATCAAATTTGCTCTTTTTTGCTTTGTTAATCGACCTTTTCATCTCGTTTCAACATTATTTTTCACCTAAACTGTAAGAATGATCATATTTTATGCTTTTTAGTGATGACATAGGGGGAAAAAGGGGAAAATATAACTTTTATACAAAAAATATATTTAAAAAATGTCCAAATTTTGCAAGGCAGTGTGGAATTTTAACATATATATTTTGAATAAATGCATCCAGTAACCTTTTCTTGTATTATAAGATAACTTTTATTATTTATACATAAATAAATATGTTTTTATATGAGTTTTAACCATTTTTATCCAACCAAAAGCTGTTTCATGTGGGTGGGGTAAATTGAAGTGGTTCTGAAAACCGGACCAAAAATTGAGAATTTTCTTAAAGTTTCATTATGAGGAAAAAACTGCTAGGTTGCATGCAACTGACACCTGCAATTATGTTGTATCAAAGCATGATTATCAGGGTGGTAAGCATAAATTTGAATAAACAGTGGCGAGCTAAAATTATCCAAAATGGCTGACCTTTAGGTTGAATTCCTGGCAACATGGACAATTTTTCATGATTATATTTATAATAGTATTAAAAAGTGTATAAGTAGATGAAAGTTTATTAATGAACAAATAACAAAATAGTGATATTTAAACAATTATATCATCTTTCAAAATGAATTAACTTTTTTTTTCCGTTTCCGGTCAGTGTAATGGTTTAGTCACACCTTTGTTCGAGGGACATTTTTGCAAATTATTCAGTGAAACTTAGTTACGGGACTATTCAGAGCTTATACGAGTGTGCGTGAATGTATCATGGACTAAATTGTGCTAAGAGGTGACTTCCTTTTTGCTTTTTTGACTTAGATACAACGTTTATTTAATATCTACCTGTGTCACGCTTCACGGGTTTGTAAACATTCTGTTTGCACCTGGTATTTCGGTTAAAGCACGAGAACTCATACCTGCCACGCTTCATGTGTCTGTATCTACGCTGCGCGACAAAAGTAGTGTTCCTATCATGAGCCACACCCCTAGCAATTGTGACAAAAAACGTGAAGCTTCATCACCACTAGATTTAGTTGATATTAAAAAGTCACGAATATTGTCTTCTGACTCTACCTCCTCAATTATGGCTGAAAATGTTGAAATTACGTTAAACGACATCCAGATTATGAAAATAGCAGAAGTTTTGCAAGCCACATTTGAGTCGAAGTTAACCGACATGGTGACTGCCGTCGTATCTAAAGTGCTTGGAGATGTCGACAGTAAGATATCGGCGCTTCAGCACGATAATGCTTCACTTAATGATAGAATCGCGCAACTTGAGCGTCGGATTGACATCCTAGAAAAACAGGACGATACCAACAATCAGTACAGTAGACGGAATTGTTTACGGGTCTCTGGCATCAAGGAGGAGCAAGGCGAGTCTATGGATGCAATATTCAAGTGTCTGTCAACCGAGATCAAAGTTGACATTGATATTCACGACATTGACAACATGCACCGTCTTGGCAAACCAAAATCTTCCTCTGAGAAGTCCTCCCCTGGCCAGTCGACTAGTTCCAACAAGCAGCTTAACTCACGTCCAAGAGACATTATCATTAAGTTCACATCGTACCGAGCTAGGCAAGTTGTCTTCACTCATCGTTCTCAACTGAAACACTCGAAAATCCTTGAGCGTGTGTTCATTAACGAGGAACTTACCAAAACACGTGGTGAAGTATATTACCATGCAAGACGTCTTGTGAAGAACAAACGGGTCCAGTCTGCCTGGACATCCAATGGCGTTATTCTGATTAAGGACAACTCCGACAAAGTGCATAGATGCGAGTCGATGGGCGAATTAGCCAAATTTAATTAGTAGACGTAACTTTCTGCTCCGCAGTTTACATAAAATTGTAACGCTTCGATTCCCAAGTGTTTATACGGATAGACTATTCACACCAGCGTCGATAGCATACTTGTGTTTATATTGACTAAATAATTTACCCACTGTTTAACGATATAAGCAACGTTGTATTAAATAAAGTTGAAATACTCTAATCGAACAATTAACATATTACTAGTCTGATGCTGTCATGTTTGTTTATAGCGATAAAGCATTATTGAACATTTATAAGGATGTAAGCAATACCGACAATGTGTCTTTATTGTATAATCGAACATTATACAGCGACTTAAAACAAACAAACGATCCTTAAAAATTACTACAATAAATTAAATATTATTTTTCAACATTATTTAAGAAGTAATCTAATGCACATGACTTTGTAAACAGATAATCTCGTGTGTGTGCGTGCGTGCGTGCATGCGTGCGTGCGTGTGTGTGCGCGCGCGCGCGTGTGGGTGCGTGCGTGCATGCGTGTGCGTGTGTGTCTGTGTGCCTAATCTTTTTTATCTGACTATATCCTGTAATTGTTACTTAAGCTTGATGTTGCTGTGAGTCGCTGCTGTATTTATTTGTTCAGTCTCATAATTGGTACATAGATAAAAGTGTAGCCTTAATTATTATTATTATTATTTCTACTTTATTGATTATTTGTTTGTTTGTTTATTTAGCTAAAGGTACACATATGATGTTCATTACTTTTTATTTCTCTTTTACGTCGATTTGTAAGCATTTTGATACTTGTTTTCTTTCTAGACAAAGGTGTTTTTTTTTTTTGTTTGTTTGTTTGTTTTTTAATATATAATAATAAAACCGTTGTAAAGGTACACGTTCAAACACATTGCTCAAAATCTGTATTTGTTTTGTTTTTGTTTTCTTATTTTTTCTTTGTTGTTTAAATTTTATTGATACTTGTTAAAAACCAGACTGGATTTTTTAGTGTTTAATCAACAGATAATGACAACAATGCACCTCTCGTATTTCTCGTATACTTACTATATCACATATTTCAATCTTAACTTATACTTTTCAACTCCATGGAGTTTACCATCTTTAACATACTGGCAACTTAAAATGTATTATGTATTTATAAATGTCCCCTCCACATATATCAACAGTTTTGCTATGGCAATGTATTTCTTCAATTATCTTCCTTTTCTTCATATTTTTGTTTTGTCACACACACACACTGTCATCGATCATCGATTCACTGTTGGTGCGATATTGTTGGGTAATCGGACGCCCCTTCAATTTCAGTTGGCGACAGATTATGATTTAACGACCAACTTTCTAGATGCTAATCTCAAATAGTTTTTCTTATTTAACTCGCCAACTTGTAGCATCCCTGGCTTCATTAATGTACTTTGTTCTAGTTTTCATGTACATCGCCACACTGCTCATCAGCAGATCGGGCGATATTGAGCTTAATCCTGGTCCTTCTACAAACTCTGATAGCTTGAACTCCTCATTAAATTCATATGCAGCACTAACCAATAGTGGTCTGAGCATCATGAATCTGAACATACAAAGTCTGAAACCAAAACTTGACATTCTAACAGTAGAAGCACAACCGTACGATATTCTTGTCCTTACTGAAACATGGCTGTCAAATAAAATTTCAGACAAAGATGTCGAACTCCCAAACTTTAAAAAACCATTTCGTTATGACAGAAACGATCGTCTTGGTGGGGGTGTCGCAATATATGTCCGAGATACTCTGCATGCAATTCAACGAAATGATCTTGATGTTAATGGTGTCGAAGCGGTTTGGGTTGAAATACATGTATGCCAGCGCAAATTACTTGTGGGCGGAATCTATCGACCTCCTAACTCAAACAACACACAGTGGCTTAACATGGAACATTCACTCGACCAAGCATTCAACCAGCATGTTGACAACATACTTGTAGCAGGTGATTTTAACATCAACATTAGCTTGAATTCGTCAAATAAAATGTGTAGATTGATAGACTCCCTAAATTCTGAACAGCTCATTAACTCACCAACTCACTTCACCGAGCACTCTAGTTCACTTATTGACCTCATGTTCATTAAACACACTAATCAAGTTATTTCAAGTTTCGTCGCAGATCCTTTTGTTCCAAATCTTGTCCGGTTTCACTGTCCGACTGTTGCTGTCTTAAAATTCACAAAACCTAAGCAGACTCACTTTCAGCGCCAAATATGGTTATATGACAAAGGCGATTATGTAAAATATAACGATAAACTCAGATCCACCGACTGGTCGTTCATCGAAAACAATCAAAATCTAGATGCTACGGCAGACACAATCGCTAGCTCAATCTTAAAATCAGCCTCTGAGAGTATTCCAAATAAAAACGTAACTATTCGTCCAGGCGACGTTCCTTGGATAAACAAAGAGGTAAAACAACGAATCAGAAAACGTAACAAATTACACCGAAAAGCTAAACTTTCAAATAATGCACTGGCTTGGGAACAATTCAGAAACTATCGCAACGAAACAACAAATATAATTCGAAAAATTAAAAAGGAATACGAACATAAAATAATAAACAAAATTAACTCTGATAACATAACAACTAAAGTATGGTTCAAACTAGCTAAACAACTAACTCAAAAACAAACATCTTCACCAATTCCAACTCTTATTGATGGAACAATTAAGGCAGAGTCCGATGAAGAAAAGGCAGACCTTCTAAACTCATACTTTAGCAAACAATCAACCATAGAACCCCAGCAACATCCCCCTTTTACAGTTGAGAACGTTCCATCCACTTTCCTCTCACAAATATTGTTGACAAGCCAGGACGTTAGAGATGCAATTTCCTGTATTGATCCTAGTAAAGCCAGTGGTCCTGACTCGATTAGTCCTAAACTTATTAAAGAGGGCAAAGACGAACTTGCTGTGCCTCTCTCGAAATATTTTAACAGATTGTTGGCAAACTCTACCTTCCCTTCTCCATGGAAGTTGGCGAACGTCTGCCCCATTTTCAAAAAATCTGATCCATCTAGTCCCTGCAATTATAGACCAATATCACTTCTAAGTTGTATTGGCAAACTCATGGAGCGCTGTATCCACAAACACCTCTACAACTACGTCATCTCGAATACAATACTTACATCCTTCCAATCTGGTTTCATCAAAGGCGATTCTAGCGTCAACCAGTTAGCTTTCTTTTACAACGACGTCAGCAAAGCCTTAGATGAAGGGAAAGAAGTAAGGGCTGTCTTTTGTGACGTTTCAAAGGCGTTCGACCGAGTCTGGCATCATGGCCTTATTCATAAGCTGTCATCCATTGGTATAAGTGGTTCACTTCTCCATTGGTTTTCCTCTTATCTTTCTGACCGCAAACAACGGGTAGTCCTATCCAACTCTGCTTCAGGAATCCTCACTATCAACGCTGGTGTTCCTCAAGGATCTATCCTTGGACCATTGCTCTTCCTTATTTTCATTAATGACATTGTCAATGACATTAAGGCAAACATACGCTTATTCGCAGATGACACCAGTCTTTACATTATTGTCGAAGATCCCGTATCTTCTGCAGCCGACCTTAACCATGATCTATCTCAAATATCATCTTGGTCGAAGAAATGGCTAGTAACTTTTAATCCATCCAAGACAGAATCTGTTCTCTTTTCTCGTAGACGTCAACAACAAAATCAACCCCCACTTTATCTCGACAATGTACCCATATCTCAAATCAGCACTCATAAACATCTTGGGGTAACCTTCTCTTCAGATGGCAAATGGCAATCCCACATATCTTCAAACGTCAACAAGGCATGGCAGAGAATTGGTATTCTTAGGACGTTAAAGTTTGTAATTTCCCGTGCAGCCTTGGACAAAATGTATGTCACTTTTATTAGACCTTTACTCGAGTATGCCGATGTTGTCTGGGACAATTGTAGTAATGAATTAAAAAATGATATCGAAGCTGTCCAACACGAGGCGGCTAGAATTGTAACCGGTGCTACCAAACTTTGTAGTATTGAGCGGCTTATAGCTGACGTTAACTGGGATACACTTGCGGAAAGGAGACGCAAACATCGCCTCATTCTGTTCTTTAAAATGAAAAATGGTCTTTCTCCAGAGTATCTTACAAATCTAATTCCTCAGCCGAGAGCTCAGCCATATGCCCTACGAAATCGCTCAGAAGTTCCAGTCATCCCTTGTAAAACTCAAGCCTATGCTACTTCATTTCTACCCCTGACTATTCGCCAGTGGAACTCACTTCCTGAAGATATCAGACATGCACCTACTCTCAGCGAGTTTAAATCACAATTTAACACGAAACCAAAGAAATCACAACTCCTGTATAATGTAGGAAACAGACAACACCAAGTTAATCATGCTCGTCTGCGATTAGGATGTAGCTCATTAAATTATGACCTTCACAGAAGAAATATTATTCCTTCTCCCCTTTGTGCTTGTGGCGCCGTTGAAACTGTGTCACATTATCTCACTCAGTGTCCTAGATATCAATTAATGCGTAACCGTTTTATCCATGATTTACCTTGTGCTGCTACTGTAGAAAATCTTCTTTTCGGTAATGATCGCCTTACCCTTGATGCTAATTCAAGCTTGTTTTTAAAAGTCCAGAGATTCATTACAGCATCAAAGCGTTTTGATGCCTAACAGTCGACCCCATTGGTGTATCGATCGCTTTTCATCGGGACAGTGTGTGTGACAGAATATTTTTGCGTTTTTTTTCTTTTTGTTTGTTTGTCTTTTTAATAGTTATCTTATTATTCCAAAACATTCAAATTAAATGTAAATAATAGTTTGAACAGTTATTAAACTAATATATTTCGTCAAACTGTTCACTTCACATCATACACTGACTTTTCTATGCATTTCGTTACTGTACACTGCTACATGGAAAGGAATTAATATAAGCAATTACATTGCTTGTTTTCCGATCCATTTCATCATACTATTGCTGTACTGTTATTTTTGTATATACGAACTGAATAAAATATGTTTAAACTAATTAACTTCATTAAATCAATGATGGATAACATAATGACTTCCAAGATGGTTGCTAATATTTGATATCTTGGACAAAATAACAGTAGGCACATACAAATAATTTTTACCATTTTACATATGAGTATATGCAAGTGCATCTTAATAACACTTCTGGGAACTAATAAAATCATAAAGCTAATTTAGCAATCTTCTAACTCAACATCTGCAAGTTCAGTAAACAAGTTCTGACATGAACTTGTGTTTGTCAAGCACCCCTTACAATCGCATGCTTCGGTACAAGGTTGCTCATTCGAACAACAAACACAATCATCTTTGCATGAATTACAGCAACTACAAACCAAATCACTTAGCAATTCACGGGCAGCTGCAGCCTGTGTCATCATCTGAGGAATAAAAAATCCTGAATGTGGATCAACAGTATAACCATAGTCCACTGGATCAGCCAATGGTGTTGGGGATAATGCACCTCTCCAGATCAACAATTGGTACATACATCGAAGCAAGTGGAGCATGAAACTGTCACTGGTTGGAGGAAGTTTCCTTGGTTTTACTTTTGTTTTTGCAAGAACAAGATTTGTTCTTAAAACATTCAGTAATTTACAATTGTTTTGACCATACAACAAGCCAACAAAAACAACAGCTGCTGCGTTTGTCTGAGGTAAACGTGTCGACTGAGCCCCAAGGTCTGCAAGATCACTGACTTGTTCTGCCGATTTGGTCATGACTTGGAAAGCTCTCTTTTTAACAATACCAAATAATGAAGAACATGTATCACAGCCCGTGATACAAAATACCGGTAACAATATTTGTGTAACTTCTGGCTGAAGAGATTCAACTGCGGAATGAACTAGAATATACCTTGTTCGATCAGAATACGCCACTTTACGACCCGTTTTGAAAAATATCTTTTCAACTCTCAACTGATCAAAATGATGTACAAGGAGAACAAACATGTCGGTGTCCGGACTGGCAACAACAATTGTATTTGCACCTAAATCAGATGCATGTGCAACATGAAATATCAGTGGAACATCTGCTTCCTCCTGGTCGGATGTTAGGCCACCAACAAATGCTACTGACAGACCGGTGACTTTTAAAGCCTTTGTACCCATATCACCAGCAACAAACAATGTCTCACCATTGACAAGAATATCATGGGCATGCAATGCAAGGTGTTCTGTATAAAGTTAACTCACATTTACTCTTTGTGCTGGTCAGTATACTTTTCCAGTCCCTGATCTGCATATTTGGTTGAATTTTAACTGGCGCATGGGAAAGAGTTTCACCCCGTTTTGGCGCGTTTGGGCCTTCAAACTGTTAGTCACATACCTATCGAAAACCACATGGATGTGTTTGATACCATAACTGCTGGCTAATACACATCTCCAAAACTCTGAAGCCATTTCCGAGTAAGAGATTTGTCTATTTGATGAAGGTTGAAGCATTTGGACAATAGCCATCCCATCAAAGACAATACAATTAGAAGCAGCTGGGATACTGTAAATAACCTCATCTTTAACAAGACCTTCAATTTTGTCTAGGAAGTCGGATTTCTTTGTCATTGTTATGGAACCTTCATCAGTGAACAAACTAAGAGGGACTGGGGCAATTTCAAATGATAAAACCCGTTGCAAAGGCACCTTTTTGAATGTATTAATGGCCAAAAGCCGAAGAAACCACTCCTGACCATTGATCTGAACGGATTTTGTGGCCGTTCGAACAACAGACTTAGACAGAGCCATGGTTTTTATTTTAACCCGTGCCATTGGATCAAAGAATGACTTTTTTGTTGACTGGTCTTCTTCAACTATGAACCTCTCACTAACAAAAGTTTGCAGCAATCGTTTGCCTGTATCATGACAATTTAAAAGCCTCTCCTCCACCTCAAGCAGGGCTGCTACTCCTGTAGCAATGTTTACTAGCTTTTCAGGGGGAGACAAAAGAGAAAACGGATCTATAAATGATTCATTCTCAAAAAGGGACAACATCTGACTAACTGCACTATTGTATGCATTTGTATGGAATGGAGTGTCTGTGTGATGTTTTGTTGATGTGGTCGGTCTGCGGTTTGCAAATGCTATGGCATACTTTGCGGTTAACGGTCTCGATAAAAACCACCGTGTTAATGCACTGTCATTGTGTGTTAACCCTATAATACCACCAGAGGATTTGAGTGCCTTATTTTCTGTGACTTCAAGCACATAATCTATCCAGACGGCATTGAACGTGCCTTTTGTGAGTTTAGGAAACTGACCTTGATCGAAATTCTTTGTCAGGTGTTCAGGAATTCGATTCATCTTCAACACCATGTATGTCATGAACCTGGCATAAATAGATCTATTTGAGGCAAACAGAAAAGGCAAAAACATCTGTTTGGCATCCTGGTGAGCACTCCAAATACCATGCCTCGAGGAAGATAGATACACTTTGATAGGCAATGATACCTTAGTGAGATAGTCATCCCAAAATTTGAACAATGGTGACATTGATCTTCCCTCAGATCTGAATAACTCAATAAGAGGAATCATCTCAGAATCGAATCCTGAAATGCTATCAAATTCATTGCTATCAGAGTCGGAACTTTGTTTCATAGAGGCAATCCTCTGAAAAAGATTGTGAGGAAACTCTTTCTTTTTTGTTCAGCCCATGCTCTTAGCTGAAAGAGAAATCTGTTGTTCAACACTTCATCAATCATGAGAATAGTCCGCAAAGCTCGGTCAAAGTCTTTGCCAGACAATATATGACCAGCTGTCAACTTTGCAAAACATCAGACTCTACCATCAACTGTTTTAACCCCGCATCATAAATGTGCCCTATCCCACCAAAAATACTCATCATGAAATGCATGCCACCTTCCATAGGTATAACGCCCTCAAACTCACTCGGGTAGGCCCAGACATTTTCCAGGGTCTTTGTCAATAAGCCCATATCAAACACAATTGGACAAAGATGTTGTCCTAAAGCACCTATCTGTTCTTTTGTACGGACTAATGTGGTATACACAGTGTTAAGATCAGTAGGGGAGCTAATATGATTGGGTTAAAAACAATGTCTGATGTTTGAACTAATGAAAATACAGTGGATATATTTGAAGGGATATAATTTACAGTTGCACTGTTTTTCATATATAGAATAGATTTATTTGCATTTCAAGCATATATTGTAATATTTATACTTATTCAGCTGTCTTATAGTGAACATACATGTAAACACATGTTTTTGAACCATTTTCACTCATAACATTATTGCAAATTATCAAAACAAATAGTCTAGGACACTCTCAATTCAACTTTTCAAGTTTCTGATCACATAAATAAACAATCCATCCATCTCTTAAATATTTTAACATTTTATACATGACAAAACACACTTACTATGTTTAAGAAGGAATAAATGTTTAATATTCATTATAATTATACTCACTTTAGAGTCAAATGTTGAAAAAAATGCCTTTGTTTACATGTTTTTAAATTTTCCCGCCGAAACAACTTCCACGATGCTGATGTAAATTTTATCTTTGAAAATGATCCTACCTGTATAAATGGCTTTTAATTTATAAAATCTTTAAATTAATATGCTTTGATCAAACATAATTATAGATGGCAGTTTTGCAACTTAACAGTCTGTTCTCTCTAGTATAATCTGAACTAAATCCTGACCTGGTCCGAATTTTAAACCACTTCAATTTACCCCACCCACCCAAAAACAGCTTTTGACAATTTATAGCTTGGTGGTAGATGGAAACAAGTTTGTTTATTATGTATAAATGTTTATAATTATCTTTTAATCTAAGAAATAGGTAATGGGTGCAATAAATAAAAAAGATACAAATTAAAATAGTACCCTCATATGAAAAATTCTGGCAAAATTTTCACTATTTATTATGAAAAAAATGTAAATCTTTTATATTTTTACCAAGTTACATCCTGAAAAGACATAAACCATCTATATTCTTGCAAATGAGATGGAAAAATATGTAAAAATAGATAAATAGTTCTATTAACAAGGCAAAAAAGAGCATAGCTGGTTTTCAGATTTTGGCGGCCATCTTTGTTGGCCATTTTGGATTTTCTCGGCTCGCCGCCATTTATGCTAATTTATGCCGGCAGTCTGATAAACTTCAGACCTTCCCGGTTATTTTGGTATATAACATGAAATGTAGCAAAGGGGGGTCCGGGTCCCTGTTTTCAAAAGTGCTGAAAGTCACCCTACCAATTAGTAGAAGGTGTTGAATGTGATCTGATATTTGATTTATTGAGCTTAAGGAAGTTTATTGATGGGTTGTGCACTGTTTGTTATTTGTGTATCTATACTAAAAGTTCTTTCAGTGTGCAAGCAGTTTAACATAGTTTAGTCAGTGTGCAGGCAATTGAACAAAGTCCTGTCAGTGTGCAGGCAACTGAAAAAAGTCCTGTGAGTGTGCAGGTATCTGCACCAAGTGCTGTCAGTGTGCAGTCAATTATCAAGTCCTGTCAGTGTGGTGCGCAGGGAACTGAACAAAGTCCCGTCAGGTTGCAGGTAAGAATCAAATTCTGTCAGTGTGCAGTCAATCATCAAGGCCTGTCAGTGTGCAGGCAACTGAACAAAATCCTGTCAGTGTGCAGTCAATCGACAAGTCCTGTCAGTGTGCAGGAAACTGTGACAAGTCCTGTCAGTGTGCAGGCAACTGTGACAAGTCCTGTCAGTGATTATCCTGGCAAAATGTTTGACCAGTATGATATTAAGCCCCCGAAGGTGGGCATATTAAAATCGCACCTTCCGTCTGTCCATCTGTCCGTCCGTCCGTCCGTCCGTCCGTCTGTCCTGTGTCTGGCTCAATAACTCGTGTCCGTGCTGTAACTTTCTCTTGTATGGACAGATATTAATATATATTGCCACATATGTTCGACATACCAAGACGACGTGTCGTGTGCAAGACCCGTGTCCTTACCTCTAAGGTTAAGGTCACACTTAGTGTTTATTTACAATGGAATGCTGCATATAAGTACATAGAGTATAAGTTATCATGTCCGGGCTGTAACTTTCTCAAGTTACTCTTGTATGGACAGATTTTAAATTGACTTGCCATGTGTGTTTGACATTCTAAGACGACGTGTTGCGTGCAAGACCTGTGTCCCTCCCTCTTAGGTCAAGGTCACACTTAAGTGTTTATTCACAATGGAATGCTGCATATAAGGACATAGAGTATAGGTTGTCGTGTCCGGGCTGTAACTTTCTCTTGTATAGACATAAAAAAGACCTGTGTCCCTACTTTTAAGGTCAAGGTCACAATTAGTGTTTATATACAATGGAATGCTGCATATTAGTACATAGAGTATAGGCTGTCGTGTTCGGGCTGTGACTTTCTCTTGTATGGATAGATTTTAAAATGACTTGCCACATGTTTTCGACATACCAAGACGACGTGTCGTGTGCAAGACCTCTAAGGTGAAAGATACCCTTAGTGTTTATTCACAATGGAATGCTGAATATGAGGACATAAGAGTGTTGGCTGTCAAGTATGGTTGGTATTTTTTCTATGCTCAGAGGCAATTTAAAATAACTTGCCATATGTATTTGACACATACAGGCAAGATCAACTTTTTATGTACTTGTTAATAAGTCAATGTCACATTCGGGGGCATTCGTCACATACTGTGACAGCTCTTGTTCAATATTCTTTGAGAAACAAGCTATATTGATAACAAAGGTTAAACTCTTTTACTCAGGTGAGCGATTAAGGGTCATCATGGCCCTCTTGTTTTGGTGTCCGATTACCTCCGAATGTAACATGTCGAACACATTTTGAAACATTGCAGACTCAGGGAATAAGGAAGCCATTGATAATAACCTACTTTGTTTAACAAAAGAATGAATTTTCTCCAAATCCACGTGCATTTCATTGTCCAGGGCCATTGTTGCCTTCACATCTTGCAAAAATACTATGTTAATGCATGATATTCCAACAGAGAATTAGTCAGAGAGATGAGGCTTACTGTCATATAATGCGTTTATTAATGTTATATTTAAGAGAAAATAGCATTTATTAAGTGGATATTTAAATCTGCAAACTGAACCTTTAGTTATTATTGTAGGACATATTTGATTGTCAATGAATGCGGAAGTGGTTGACAGCCGACCTGGTACAAATGTACAGTTATTCATAAACGGTCATGTTAATTACTAAAACGTGTATGCTTTGGGTTGTAAAGCTGTCATCTTTTTAATATTTAACAGAGATGATTTTGGATGTAAAGACAGATGGGGCTAGAGAAGCCGTGGTCCTTGATGGACGGCAGTAAGGTTGTGGGATTACCTTAAATGTCATGCTGTATTTAGAACTGATTACAATATTGAGAAAGAACGTTCAACAATAAATAACTAACATTATTCGAACAGTTGTCGTTTAATAACCAAAAGACTTCCAACAAGTTAAGTGAACAGTAGCATTACGCTACATTACTTCACATATGCATTGTCACTTCTTAAAATTAGTTTTTATCAAGGTTTTGTGTGCATATCTGAAATATTTTTAAGTGTATGGATTACACAAAAACGCGTTCGTTTATCTTGCCTTCAAATTCGATAAAGGGGTACAACTTCTACAATATTTAGGTCAGAGTTATGTTAGTATGTTCATTGATCGCGTATACCAGGTATTGTCAACAAATCTTAACAAGTGTACAAGTTTCATGTAAATATCTTACCTGATTTTGCATTTGAATTTACCATTTGTTAGGGGAGTAGTAAAAGGTTTTAAAAATACTATTTTTAAATCTTAGCACTTACTATATTTCATTCGAATCCTTAACTTTTCCACACAATCCTTAATCCATGCAAGTTTATTTGACTATCCATTAGAGCATGTGACATGAAAGAAACAAACAAGCAACAATACAAACACACAATCATACAAATATATTATAAACACATGAAGAAAAAACCCAGCGTATACACATATTTCCATGAGACATTTGTTAATGATTTAAAATTGTTTTACAAAAGAGGACGTGTGTTGTTTTATCATTCCAATACATGAGTTGTTCCAACATGTAAGTGCTTGGATGATTTTCAAAGGTATGTGACATATATTTAATTCTAATATTTCTAAAAAAAATACATTCAAACAAATAGTAAAATTCATTACCTTTTCTGTGATGTCTTTAGTTTAAACTTATTTAATTTTACAACGATTGTGAAACAAGCTATTGCAACTTATATTAATCACTCTCGTTGGTACGATGTTGCGCGAGAGTGTGGTCTTGTGTTGTGGGGGAAACCGGAGTACCCGGAGGAAACTTACTTGTCCGACTTGGTGACCACAAACCAAACTCGCATACGCCCTGACCGGGTCGCCTATGTGAGAAGCGAGTGCACTAACCACTGCGCTAATTTAATGTCTTTCAATTTCATAAAAGTGACTTTTTTCAATAGGTAATTGTTGATTTGAAACTCTTTATTAAACAATACAAAAGCTCTGTTTCTAGTTTCTCGGTAATAACTCATTAATTCTTAATATCAAACAAGGCCATAACAGGTATGTTTATTGTCTATGTCTAAACGACCTTCTCGATTTCTTTAACACTAAGATGCTAAATGGTGAAAATCAGTTACTTTCATATATAAAAAATATACTTTTGTATGCTGATGACACAGCCATTGTCTGTGCAAATGCAAATGATTAACAAGATTGTTTAAATAAATGCATATCATGACTACTGTCTTACATGGCATTTAAAATTTAATATTGATAAAACAAAGATTGCAATATTTCTCATCTGGTAGAATGACAAATCACACTTTCCAATTCATAATATGGACAAAGAAACTGTGAAGGATTACACATATCTTGGAATATATTTAAGTCGTTCAGGATCATTTCTATCTGCTAGAAAACATATTGCAAACCAAGCTACAATAACAAAAATGTTTTGCCCATAAAAAAACTGAATCATTATACCTCCCAATTTAAATTCAAATTGACTTGTTTTAAAATTTAGTTAAACGAATACTTCTTTATGGATGTGAAATATGGGGATTTGGAAGCTTGGAATTATTGAAAAAGGTACAACTTAAATTTTTAAACACGGTCCTCAACACCAATGGTGTATTGTGAGACTGATGTATTTCCTATTCGAACTGACATACAAACACGGATGATTAAAATTTGGGCAAATCTAGTCCAACTTTCGACAATAAGCTGTCTGCAAAACGTTACTATGCCATATATTGTCTTTATGATGATCGGTATTTTATGTTCACCAAGTTATGTTAAATTTCTGAAACTGTTACAGTGTTTACGAGTACGAATGGAAATTAATTCAGGGAACTATCTATATTTGTTAAACACACTTTAAAATATCTTAACACATAGTGTTTAAAACTGTTTATTATGTTAACGTTTATCACTCGTTTCTTTGACGTATTAGAATTTGAGAATTCCATATGATATATACTTTAAGGTTATATATACATTCTCTTCCGGAGAATTTTGATAATTGGCATAATGTTAATTTTTCTGTTTTAAAATGTTTCATAATTGTAATTCTATTTGTAATTTGACAGCATTTAAAACTCAATGTATAATTCCTTTCTGACAATTTTAAACTCAATGTTTACTTTGTGTTAATGTCTGTATTTATTATGTGTCTGCATGAAGCCTCGTTATCAATTATAGCAAAGATATCATTAACAGTTTTAGCAAAGACATCATGAACAATTATAGCAAATGCATTTCTGACTTGCTGGCGATGAGGTCAGCCACGCAATGTATGACACGGCACACAGTTGCCTTGTCCCGTCCAAAAGTATCGCCTATGACTTGCATAAATGCACCGGAGGCAAGGTATCGCTGTGTTATACACACTTGTTCCTCAACAGACATACTGCAATTCCTAGAGGTTGTTCTGCAAATGTCTTCGCCCAATAATTCACATAAAAATCTTATCCCATCCATGCCAAACCGGTACCTTTCTCGCAGTTCATCTTCTGTGAAACTTAGATGTAAGTTGTGCGCCCTGAAATCTTTTTCTTTCCGTCCTCTGTTTAATGCAGCAATTAAGGCAGCCATTTTGTTACTCGCTATGTGTGTTTAGCGAAGCCCTTATGCACCGCTATATTTTTTCGTTAAACTTGCCATAATATAACGATATCGTTATCGCTATATGTACCAACAACCCTTAAATATTTTAGCGAGTGCCTTAGCGAATTATTTAGCGATAAGCGTCAAAATAGCGATAATCTTCATCGCTATATGTTTAGCGAATGTACCAACAACTGGCCCATTACCAGTCAATTTATAGCCCAAGACATAATTTTATAATGAAAGTTAATCTATCAAATTTCAACTTTATTCAGTAAACTCATGTTATACATGCATGACAAAATGAGCATTACAGTGAACTTGTTATACATAAAAAGAGTCTTTGAAAAATGAACTTTAACCAAAATATAATAATTAACATCATGACATAAAGAAGTGTACATTATATTCTAAAGTATATTCTAAAGTTAACTTTGCTAATGATATATTTTATGAATTTACACAACTTTAAAAACATAATACCATCTGGATTAAATTTCATAACACGTTTAAATGACAATATATTTGGGGTTCTAAAAATAAAAGCAATCAATGAAACGTCGAAATAACTACACTCTAACAAAAAATGAAATTCATCGGCAATACAATTAGAATCACAAAGATGGCAATTTCTGTCATTTATGTTTATATTCCGCCAACTACCTACTTCAACTGGACAATGGTTGTTTATTGTTCTAAATAGTATACCATAGTTCAATAATTTTGTCGGTGTTTTAACAAGATAGTTTCGTTCTTTGAACAATTTATAATTTACACATTTACGTGAAGAGTTTACAGTTATCTACCATTCGTTTAAAAACAATTCAGACATTTTTTGCTTAACACTGTTTTTTTTAACCATTTTTTATTTGGGATTTTGTGGCTTTGCCAAACATGAATTAGACCATATTTGATGAAGATATTCTTAACATGTTGAATGCATTTAAAGTCATTCGCTCTTACATTTGCAGAACACAGGAATTTACTAAGTGTGACGTTGTATACTGAGATTGCGAGTTTAGGACAAGACATAACTATCAAATCAGACCAGTAATTGACCCTTCGCGTGTCTATATCTATTTGCAAAGACTTCACACCAGTTTCACCATATATCATACATGTGGGCGGACTACTTTTAACATTCAATATATATTTAAGAAATTTCAATTGAACCTTTTCAAGTATATAATTGTTACCAAAACCCCAACATTCAAAACCGTATAGTTAAATAAAGGTTTGATAATTGTGTTGTACAAATCTATTTGTAAATCAATGGATAAACATAGCTATTTTGAATTCTTAGGCAAACAGAAAATTGCCTATGTTCCCTGTTTTGCAATATAGTCCTTTGTTTTATAAAACGAACCACTTTTAGCAAAATAACACATAATATTTATAATCGGTAACAACATCTATAGTATCATTACATAAAATGAAATATATAATGATTTGCTCTACCTCTAGAAAAAATGACAACTTTAGTTTTTTTTAAGTATTAACAGTTAATTTCCACTTCAAACAATAGTTCTCATACAGGTATAGTGCATTCTGTAAATCTGTAAATAATCAATTATTTGTAATTATGTTCAGGTTTATCAATGACAATAGCATTTACAACCAAGGTACATGTATTTAGAAAATATTGATGCAAAACATTTACAAAGAATGAAAATAGTAAAGGAGATAAACGTTCTCATTGCCGGACGCCAACACCGCAAGGAAAACATTCCCACTTTGTTACATGTCCTTTTACACAGCTTTTTGCTACATCATTCATAACAACATTAAAAAAGTTTCCTGGCATCTTATGTCCATGTAGTTTAAACCATAGCATGTTTCTATTAATAAAATTAAAGGCACCTTTCAGGTCAATAAAGGTACAGAAGAATTTCTTGCGATATTTGTACAGGTGTTATATAAGCATATTTAAAACAAACATGTTATCGACTGATGATTGTGACGTTCTAAAACCAGTTCGAAATTCACTTAGCATATCGTACTTTTCTGTGAATTTTAATAATATTTTATTAAAAGATGTTGTAAATAGCTTACTAAAGCAACTAAGCAGTGTTATTGGTCGATAAATAGAGCGATCATACACACACATCACCTTTATTTTTACACTTTCAAATCGTTACTGCTCTTGAAGACTAATGGTTACCCTTGTGATCTACTGTATTTCTAACCATATTTGCGATTTCTTTTTCAGGTAAGTTTGTTGGTACTAATTATGTGAGCACATTATGAAATATTTCACGTTAAAAACTTAATAGCGGTGTTTTGAACCAAATTTCTGACCAAACGATCATCGGACCAAACGAACACACTTACACCAATTTGTATCATTAAAAGTGTTTGTCAACACTATTCCAAGTTATATATCAACTAATAATAACTGTTAAATGGAGCTTTTAAAGCTTTCAGAAATCAGAAACAAAAGTCACTCAAAAATGTAATTAAAGGGAATGTGGCACCAACGGTAAGACTCGATATATCGTTACATATAAAAGGCCTACGGAGTAAAGTAAACGAAGCAAGTTTAAAGTATTTGCAAAAAATGATATAACATTGTTAAAGAAATGCAGTAATACGAGGAATAACACAATACTCGTGGAAATATAACATACCCACTGCCAAATGACAAAATGAAATCCCCACCTTCAACACGAACCCCTCTGCTACTGCCTACAAGCCTACCGTCTACAACAAAGGGATTTTTGTGGATTTTTGCCAACTTTGCAAGGGGTTAAATAGAGTTAATTGGACGGGAAGTGTATTTGTCCCATACAACACCTACAATGTGGTACTCCGCATACATCACTCTAGTGAGTACCAGAACAAACCGGTAAACGGGTTTGTGTCGATTTTTGTGGAATTTAGCCCAACTTTGCAAGTGCTTTACACGAGTTTTCCCAGTATGATGACCTATATGTGACGGTAGGTGTATGTGTCCCCTACAGCAGCTACTAGATGGTACTCCGCCTACTTCACATTAGTGTGTACCAGACCAAACCGGTAAACGGGTTTGTGCCGATTTTTGTGGAATTTAGCCCAACTTTGCAAGTGCTTTACACGAGTTTTCCCAGTATGGTGACCTATATGGGACGGTAGGTGTATGTGTCCCCTACAGCAGCTACTAGGTGGTACTCCGCCTACTTCACACTAGTGTGTACCAGACCCAGCCGTGGCCATGTGACTATAGTATCTATGGCGACCTATATGGGATTGAAGGCGTATGCGACCTAGTGGTATTAGTATTACTATACCTATTAGTATTCCGGTCCTGTCGAAAAAATATCTCCGGCCTAAAAACTTAATTCTCTGACTGGAAAACTCTTCCGGCTATTCGGCTGTCTGTTTCACTACACGCACCACTATAAAAACGCATTTTTTTTTACACCATAGGCTTCTGTAGCATCAATGTTTTGAAATGCTAACTGTTACCTGTTAATATTTCCGTATTACTCTTGCCGTTTTGACTTTATTTTTTTACAAACAGAAACAAGCCCCTCTAATTCTTCCAAATTTAAACTGCGCACAGTTAGTGAATATTTTGTTTTCAAAAAACTCAGCAACCTAAAAGTAGCAAAAGCACAGGGCTTGATAATATTTCAGCTAGATTTCTAAAAGATGCTGCACCTTTTATAAACATCCATAATACATTCTTAATCAACAGTTTAATTTCAAGTAATGAAGTGCCTAGTGATCATAAAGAGGCTAAAGTTGAACCTTTGTTTATGAAAAACGACCGACCAATTGTCTCTTACTGTGAGCATATTATTTATTGTTTCAAACATACTTAAAAGAGCAGTGTATAACCAAAAAGAGTGTTTCTTTTTATAAATGATATTTTGTATACATTTCAAAGTGGTTTCAGAGGAAACTACTCAACTTATACCTGCCTTTATACAGAATATGCTAGACATGCAAAAGGCATTCGATACAGTTAATCATGTCATTTTGTGTGACAAATTGAAAGCTATAGGCGTTGACTCAGTGGAGTGTTTTAACTCTTACCTATATAAAAGGCGGCAATTTATTAATGTCAACAATACCGTGTCTAATTTCATGAATGTTTTTATGTGGTGTACCCCAGGATAGTATTCTTCGGCCTCTTTTGTGTTTATGCTATATCAATGACATGATGATTAGTATTAGTGAAACATGTAAAATGATTTTATATGCAGATGACAGTGCTATACTTTTTACACAAAATGATCCAAATTTAAGGGCAGAAACTCTTGGAAAAGAACTAGGAAGTTGTCTGGAATGGCTTGTCGACAATAAACTTTCATTACACTGGGTAAAACTGAATGTAATCTTAATTGATCAAAACGAACACTTTCTAAATTCGATTTTTTTATATTTAATGCAATTGTCATTCCATAGTCTCACAATATTTTGTGAAATACCTTGGAGTTGTGGGGGCAGTGCTCTTTCTGCTAATTCAATTGTTAACGATATAGTAAACTGTGGGAATAAGTTATTGTACAGACAAGATCTTTTTTAAACTTAAATCTTCGCAAAAGGCTATGTAATTCGCTCTTTCAATGTCATTTTGACTATGCTAGCTCATTCTGGTATAATGACATTACTAAACAATTGAAAAATAAGCTACAATTTGCACAAAACAAGGACATTATATTTATACATGGGTATGAATGTAGATCTCATTTGCAATCATCGGATTTTAATACAATTGGATATATGGTTATATATTGAAAAAAAAGTAAGGCAACTAAGCCCAAACCATGTGTATAAAATTGTGAACAAAAAAGTCCATACTATATGCAAAGGAAATTTCACCAAGATGTCTGACATGCATTTACATAATACTAGGGGCTCAGATTGTAATTTGTATGTGCCTCAGGGAAAAAGTATTACTAATTCTACTTTTTATCATCAAGCTATTCTTGACTGGAACAAACTGCCACTCTGTATAAAAAGAAATCCAGACACATATATGCATTTAAGAATGGAGTAACAAAATTAGCTCAAACTGTACATGAAAAACAAAGAATGCTCAGATTTCATATTTTATGAGAAAATATATGCTACCCATTTTCTGTGATAACTGTTATATTTAAATGTGCCAATATTTTGACCTTTTACAATTGTATTTAAAACGACCCCATTGGAAATAAGGTGTAATACTTTATGGGCTATCGCGTGAAAATAATTATGTCTTAATGTTTGTTCCATTTTAATTGTAAATCATTATAATTCTGTGATATCTTCCTTTTGGGCTATTTCTTATTTAATCAATCTAAAATAGCTAAATGTGTTTAGGATGTTAAGTTTTAATTGTAATGTTGTTGTTTTTTACTCTCTTAAAATGATAACTAGTACGTGACAAAAATATTTCACAAATGAAATAAAATGAAATACATCATCGTATTTGCCCATTCTTTTTATTTGTGAATCTATCATGCGTTCAGTAAACGCGTTTACTACGAACGTTTGTTGTTTGGTTCCCCGCTTGCAGTGTATGCGCAGAGTTGTACAGGGATATAAAAAACACAGTTTGATAACGGTTTGTAAACGCTCGCCCTATTGAAGGCATTCCTGGTGCAAGCCAGATGCGTGAACATGGGACGTAAAGTAACACTAGCAACATGTACTCTGAACCAATGGGCTATGGATTTCGAAGGAAATTTGTCCAGAATCATTCAGAGTAATGTCATTTTATATTTTTACTTATAAGTACCGCTGTTTGAGTTTTTTTTCACATGTTTGAGGAATTTGAAACAATGGGGAGGCGTAATTTTCGTTTCATGCAAAAAATAATAAGTGAGAACATTGTATAATGGCCAATAAAATGAAATAGCGGATTGAGAATGAAAAGTACCCATTCAAGTAGCAACTTTTGCCCGGTAAGTGGATTTTTTTTTAATTTTGAAAACTGTATGCATCCAGTATGTTCTTCGATCGACAACTTTGTTTGGTATTGCAAATCTAAAGATAAAAGGTTATTGAATATATTATGTCTTACGAGGCAATGCTTATAAATACATGTATTGATCTTATCCACATTTTGATGTATTATCTCGGAAAATATTGCGTATCTGTGCTTTTAGCATTGATTTTAAATGCAACACACGCACACGCACGCACACGCACACGCACACGCACGCACACACACACACACACACACACACACACACAAGCACACGAGTTTTGACATTTGGCTATTTCTGCAGCTACATCCCAAAAGAACGTGGGACTATACATCTTCTCATGGATTCGGTTAACCAACTTCAGTTTAACCAACATTTCTGATGATATCTAAACATCTTTTGTACAATTCTTTCAAACTTTGAAATGGATGCGGTCTTTTTCCTATCTTCTTCCTTAAACCTTATTTGCCAATAGGCAGAATTTGCATCCTGTTAACTTAAGAATTTCTGTGCAGCAAGCATGTCAATACAGTCCTCCATTAATAGTAATGGGAAGACATCCTTAACTGTGACCGCATTCTGACCCCAATAATTTTAACTCCATCTTACATTGCCACCCCATTCCGAATAAGAACTGTTGTTGAACACCACTTGGAAATTGAATGATGTGTAAGCCCAATGTCTTCCATTGTCTTCAAATGATCTTATTCATTAGCAATCGATAAAAGAGTGTGTTCATGCTTATGGCTACGTTGAAGATTATGGGTCGTCGTTCGTTTAAATCGTTCTCAACAAAAGATTTCCGCTACTCTTTTCTCTTCGGACACCATCTTCAATTTTTAGGCTTCCGGTACATTAAGTTACTGGTGTGCATTGCCCACTTTTTTGTCCAATGTTTGTGCACTAGTAGCTGACACTTTCACCTAATGTTTCGGCTTGAGCTCCTAAACAGAAACGAAATATTGACTATTTCGTCATGTATTGTTCGGGAAGTTCTAAAAACGCTATACTCTTTCCGCCAAATCATCTAACGGCTGTTGGCCAGGGACCCTTTTAACTTGCTCCAAACCCACCCAAATCATCAAACTTGGGCTCTCTTCCTGGAATATTATTCGGATAACACTTTACTACATCAACCATGAACATACCCGTAGTCGAATTTTGATATCTACTTTCATATATTTCCCAAAGAGGGATCCTATTCCCTGTGCCTTACTCGGATAAGTACTTTCTACTACTTCACTTCCCCTGAACATACCCTTAATCGGGCTCTCAAATCTACTTTCAGCTCATGACCCAAACCGGGACCCCACCCCCCAGACATTACTCGGGGTAGGGGTATTGGGATAATTTTTCATTGCCTCATTACGGAATCCAGTATTGGATATACCTTGTGCCACCGGCTGATAACCCATATATATGTAACCCAGAAACATGCTGTTAATTCTAACAGCCGGTAGTGTTATATTTGGAATCGACCCTATTTTATACGGATTCGGTGGTTGCATTGATTTATGGGAACTAATAATGGCATTTTGTCATCTTTAGTTACTATTTAACATTCCTCACTTACAGCTTACATGTTGAAGTTTTTTTTGTCCTACAGTTGCAACTTACGCAACTCATCCATATTTGTGTTATTACGTCTACTATTGGCTCTTGGCTTTCTGACATTTCTGTGTATTTTTCGCTCCTTTCCCAATTGCTTGGAATCTACGTAATTGATTACTGTTTTAAGTTTAAAATTGAAGTTCTTGGAATAAGTTCTTTTTCCCTGAATTAGATAAAATACCTCAGTTGGGTTTTTTCATCAAGTTTCAAGTATTGGAAATAATTTATGATAGCACATTTTTCTCAAATGATACAATTTAGTTAAGTTTACTACTATTTTTAATTAGTATAACATCACAGTTTCAAAATACCTTCGTGTTTCCTAAGAATTAGAACCATTTTATTTATTTTTGAAAAACATTTCAGTATGGCTAAATTGTTATTTTAATCACTTAATCGTTCACTTCTTCAAAAGAATTGGTATACATTACTAGCACTATGCAATTTTCGTGTTCTCAGACTATTAAGATTAAATTTCTGAATACAAGTACCAATTTATTGATAATTCAATCTATAATATCTAGCAATATTCCTGAATTATCAATAAAATTACCAAAGATATTCCAAACACCTTGGAAAGTATTGTATCTCTATTTTAGTAAGGTTATCCTTTGGGCTTTGAGTAAAATACCTTGACAACTTCTGTATTCAAACATTGAATTCTCATGACAAATAGTAATATTAACTGATAATTACCCAATTATCAAAAACTTTGAACTTATGAAAAAATGTTTGATGGATTGAAATAAAGCAACAACTGAACAGTAATTATTTCAAAATTATTTGTCTTGACTTTATTTTTAACTTGTCGGAATTTTGTAGAGCGGTGCAACGCTGAAATTTTGGCCACGGATTACATCAATAAATATGGTACAAACAAATCTTCAACATTTTACACGTGTAGAAGCAGAAAATAGGATAGTCTTTTATAGGCTAGGAAATATTTTTATATATTTTCTGTTAAAAAAGTTATTTAGTAAATAACGTCACTTGTTTGCTTGTTTACATCGGCTGTGACCCGTGGTGGTGACCCATGTGAGAACCCCTTTAAAGTCACGTGACTCCTCATCCTGAATATACAGTTAAGATATATAACAAGTCGCCTTAACGTAAATGTCTTACCTGCAAAGTGCTGAACATCCGTTTAAAAATGACACAACAATGTTGAGGAAGCAGCCATTACTGGTGTGCTTGATACTATAATCGCAAACTCTCTTCGAGGACGATGAGGTATTCACACGGGAAGCAGAACTTTTCAATCCAAAGACTTTTCAAACAAATAATAACTTTTCCTGGTTGGACTTAAACTGAATACTTTTCAACCCATTCCTTAACTAGTTTAATAACCATATTGAAGACATTTCAGCCCCTTTATTAAAGATATTTCAACCCCTATCATGTTTTGGCAGTGAAGAGATGATGTTCAGTTTATTTTGCTAAGGCATATTTTAACGGGTTACTCTTACCAATATATTCGTTATAAACACAATAGCTTTCCAATGTGGCATTTATCAGGAAAAGAAAAGAATCAGTAATTCATTACGTTTTAGGTTTCCAAGAAGCTAAGTTATTGGGAGCATGGTACCGAATGGGACCTGAGCTTGAGATTTGGTATGTATTAAAGCCTTGAATTACTCAAACATTTAATATTCCAGTTAACAATCTGTTAGTTAAATTGTATGTACAAATTTAGACTTCTTGTACCATACTGTTGTAATAGGTTGTTTTTGTTTACTGTCATTGTCATGCTAATTTTGACTACCAGTCAAGAGACGCGGTACATATGCAGTTTGTTATATGTACCATAATTCTAGCAAATATACTACTGTTTGCAAATAATCGTAGCAAAACATCCTCATCAATCAGTTTAACAAAGCACAATCACTGACTGTAAGTCATCAATACTTTTGAATGAACAAAGATATTTTAACAATGATACCCTGCTATGTCAAATACTGAATTTGAGAAGGCACAGAATGCATTTTATCAGTGCATGACTTGTATGCTTGTTCTCATTTTGACCATTGGAAGGTGATTTCTACCGCCCCAACAGCGACTCCGAACAGTCATTTTCAACACTTCATGAGTTTTATTGGCACTGCCTCATTCGTGTTAGCACAATTTAAAGCCATGAATTCATTGAATTGTTGAAGAGAAACCACTGCAAACTGCACATGAACGGATGCTTTGCGAGCATCTGAGCCTTCTTTAGATTCATGTGATTAGTAAAAGTATGTGCCATGCCACTGATTTATGTATGTATGAAGGTGACCAACATAGATGTTGCATCTGATTTGAAATTCATTTGATGGATTGGAATGGAGTTAAAGCCAAGATCATTCAAATTTAAAAACCTGAAATGCAAACTGTATCATTTCTTAAGCTACTTACATGTTCGTTCACATACGAAGAGAATCAGCTGGACATGTTCATCATCTTAGGGTGTGTGTGTGTGTGTGTGTGTGTGTGTGCGTGCGTGCGTGCGTGCGTGCGTGCGTGTGTGTGTGTGTTTATTTCCCATTACATTTTACATTTTACTTTGTTCTCCTCATTTGCAAATTTTCTCTTGTTCAGTGGGTATGGTTGTAACGACCATTTCCATGAGAGCGACACATTCCTGCACTCCTGGCAGGTGCTTGCAGAGCTTATTCACGCTCCAGAGTGTCAGGACATCATAGGTGATGTTGGCATGTAAGTGGAAATAGTTATTTTAACATTAATTACTTTCTAATTCAAATCATTGAAAACTATATTTAATTTTACCCTTTAGTTATCACCCTGCCCGTCTGTCTGTACGCACAAACACCTAGTTGACAGTTAGGTTAGTTTTTTGTTTGTTTAGTGTTCTGCGTGAAAAGCTCGTTAAAACACTTGATTGTGAGCTATTTTTTGAAAAAAGGCAAAAGTCATGAATTATTAAGTTATTTCATCATAAAAAGTGCATTTTACGAAACGAGCGAGTCCCTTTCAGACATGGACAGTTTACTGAAAATAAGAACTTTGTATATAATTCAATACAAATTGTATGATCTCAAAGAAATGTTTACGATCTAAGATAAATGTTTTACTGAATGTCCCAACTTTTTATTGTTATCCCGATTGACTTACAACATGCCTTAAAATAATTCCCCCCTGTCATATATGCGATAACTTAGGGCCCTGGTCTCATTTTGTGATGGTTCTGGTTTTCCTTAGTAATCAATCCTCACTTCTTTAAAAGTTGACCAATGCAACAAAGCAGACAAGTCAAGTGGGTTTTCCCCACTCACAAAATAGAGTTATAACCTTAAAATCTTATTAACAACATGTCAAACATTTGTAAGTATCTCACTCTTTCATAACATCATATGAATAATACTTATTAATATAATGTGGTAATAACTTTCACAAATTAATTGTTGTAAAATATGAAAGTTTAAATTAATTGAACTTAATTTCCATAGAGGTGATGGCGGTCAGCTACGCTTTTACCCAGTATGAACATGATTTGCTATTTGAGAAATGTGTCTTTTTACATGTCCAATGTACTTAATGTACTTTTATTGCATAATTCAGGCCTGTGATGCACAAGAATGTGGCGTACAACTGTCGAGTCATCTTCCTTAACAAGTGGGTCTATGCTTCAAGCTGTGTTATCTATCTGGGTTTATTTTGTACTGTTTTTCTTCAATCTGTACGTGCAGTACTGATTTGTTTATATTTTTTTGTTTTAAGAAAAGTAACACACTACCTTGGGGCAAGTATGAAAGTATCATATAAGGGCCCCATTTCGCTAGACAACGACCTAAATCAAAATAACAAAATCCTGTTCGAAAGTCCATATTGTTGTTAGGGCTATTCTACAACTAGCCTTAAACTTTTTTCCATCAATACAAATAAAAAAATATGGGATACAGATTTTACTGCATGCAAAAAAATAAAAAAAATATTAATGCATAAAATAAAACATAAAAATGTTTGCATAATTTTGCCACCGAAACTTGCTAAAATTTCATTCACTGTTGACAAATATGAAATTGAAGCGTAATCTAAGAATTGCACGTCCCAAACCCTAGCATGATAACTTTAATAATTTATTAAACAGATATTAAATGTGCATTTTTAAAGGAACAAAAATGATTGTAAAACAACAAGGTTGTTAAAGGAATGTAATAACATTCATTTTAAATATCATTTTAACAAAATAGTAAACAATATACTATTTACACTAGTTAGTATAGTATGAGGAAGTGTATTTCAAAGAACTATTGTATTTCACAGTTTAAATTCATTATGACAGAAATAAGTATGTACAACTATTGAACTTGTATAAATAAACAAAAGTTAACGTTGTTGTATCATCTCAAGCAAAAAATCAAATGTAGAAACTGTCGAAATCGAGTTTGCAATAATTACAAAGAAGTCAACATCAATTAAACATCAATTGTCGACCGCAAATATCAAAAATTACGATCTGATTTTTTGTCAAGCAGTATTATATGATACATCATTGGTTTCTAGACATTTAGGCAAACATTAGCTCATTTCAAAACAAGATATAAATTTGTCAAAACGGGCATTCTCTGAGTGTGCAGCTTAAATACCACAACAGCGATACATTTACGAGTTAACGGGTAAAACTGATCAACCTCTTATCAAATAACCGTTTAAGATCGTATTGAAACATTTATTCATCCGTATGATAAGTAGTACAGCGTTAAGACCTGATATGTGTCTACATGCAAATTACTCAGCTTACATGTATTTTGTCTGTTTTATGATTCTCGCTAAATTTTACCTGTTTGCTCGATTTTTTGTATGCTATAGGCATAATTGCCTGAATGCATTAGAAGTTGTTGTTGTTGTTGTTGTTGTTGTTGTATTTTAGCACCCGTGCGAAAGGTAATAAGTTTTCCCAGAAAACAGAAGGGTTTAGAGGAGAGAATTGTAGTTCTGGAAGGTAAACTGGACGATATTTTGAATGACACACTAAGAGCAGAAGAAGAGGCAGTTATGCGGAAAGAAGTGGATTAAATGCACCATTTTGACACAAAATGACGGGCTCAGATTGTGTAACAAAAAAGAAAAAGATGGTTCTAAACTATACAAAGAAAAGTTGGAGCAAGATCCACTCCGTTATAAGGAATATAAAATGAAAGAGAGAAGTAGATCTATATACGGATTAGAGAGAACATGGGGAAGTGAAACTGGTTGCTGATATCACAGAACGGGAGCAGCTGAACAGAAGGAGGTTAAATAAAAAAAAACACCAGAGAAGAGCAAGAATAGAGAGAGTAATCGTCAAACCTCAGATACAATATCTCCTGTAAGTCTATGAGAACTATTAGATAAAAAACACGTGGCAGAAAACGGGCCAAACGCGAAAGATCTAAGACCTATAGAAAAGTTACTAGAAAAGGAGATCAATCACAAATTTCGCGATCGGCTGTACAGGGCTTATCTTAAAATTCTTGTTTCGAATTCGCCAATAATTAAGGTATAATGTTAAAATGTTATTTAGGTGTAAAACAATGCTAACAGCTGATAACTTAAGGAGTGGCAACAGTGTAAGGTATAAACAATTCCTATAAAAATACAATTGCATTGTAACAACTATAATTATACACTTTTGTTTGTAAAAAATGAACATTAATTCTGAATTATATGAGTACCGAAACCAAACATATATATGTATATATATATATATATATGTTTAGTTTTATATTTATATATCAGGTTGAAGAATCATATGACTTTAACGGGGTACTCGCATGGGTTACCATGGGTCAAAACCGATTTAAACAAAAAAGTAAATGACGTTAATTTCTAAATAACTTTTTTGACAGAAAAGGTATGAAAATATTTCCTGGGCTATAAAAGACTATGCCATTGTTTTGCTTTAACACGCGTGAACTATTGTAGATTTGAATGTATTTTCGGCATGCAATTATTGGCCAAAATTTCAACTTGACGGAATTTTGTGTAACGATGCAACGCTGTGCATGTGCGCAGTGATATAGTAGTTGTATTTAAAGTATCATAAATGAAAACATTTGCGTAAACCGCATTGCATTTTACGTGAGTTCAAGAATATTTAAATCAACCATTGCAAAAAAATCTCTCAAATAGTTGACGTTTATCAAAACCAGACACTGATTTACGTAATTACCGTCGTTAACGTAAAAATAATATTTGCGGCCGATAACGTGACAGTTATATGCATGCATCCATTGAATAGCAATCGTGTATTAACCTATAAAATATCGATGAGTTACCGTATATAACGTGAATCGTGCTAATGCGTATGCGAAACCAGATACTCCCAGTTAAACTTACGGGTGTTAGCTTACACCCGATGTTGCTTAAATCACAACTATTCTCAATCACATTTACGTTTCGTAAAGTAGTACATCGACTTAAAAGCTTACCATTATTTCTATTATTTACAATTGTATATAAAAGTATGTTATTGTCTTTTATGCCAAACATGGAAATAGGAGTAATGGCAGCTTAAACGAAGATGTGTTAAGAAAAATACTAAACACTTCAACCATTTATTTAAACAAACTTTCATTTGCTATGTATATATTTTTACAGCTTAATTGAAGATGTATCCTACAGCACTAGTACTAGCACCGATCATACGCGTTCGAAACCTCAACGCACTCAAAATCAAAGTACCAATGTTTTGTTATTTTATGTTTGCCTATGACAAATGTTTTAGAATGAACATTACACGTATCATGATAATTACAAGCTGGTTTGATAGAGATACCTAGTTTTTTTTTAAATATAGTATGTATGCACTGTGCTGCTTGTGGAGTTTTGTGCTGTTCTTCCATGTTTCTTGTTTGTGATTTTATGTTCTATGTCTTTGGCGTTTACCCAGTGCCATTAAACCGGGTTTATGTTTAAACTTTTTGCTACTGAGCTTGTTTCTGTAGCTTTTCGCATAAATATTGATAACATATCGACAGTCAAAATAGTTCTGCATAGTATAGTGTGCGTGCGTCGTTAACGTCGATCGCGAATCGTTTAGGTTTCTTAGTGGGTTCATATAACATGAAGTATTCAGATATCGGTTATACCTTTTCATTAATTTATATTAAATTTGCAGATGACCATGTCTGTTTGTCTTGTGGCAAAAAGTTCAAGTCCGAAGCTAAATATTTTTCAAAACATAACATTGATACTTTTTTGAATATATCACACATGTATTTGTACTTTCAGCTTCATTTTACTTTTCCACAGGTGACAATTGGGCAGAAGAAATCTTCAGGAAGAGCCGAAAGACTTTCAAACAGTGCTTACATTTCGATCGGCTCAGCTGTTGAAAAATGAAAAGTCTAAATAACCTAGCCGTATTTGCGAAATAAATACAAAATACTGCTTTTTATGAGAATAGCATAACATTCTGTAAAAAAAATAAACCCTTAAATATTTTGTTTATATCGTTTATTCGTATGATCAAGTAAAAAGAAACACATACGAAAAATAATCTAATTTCCTAGTTTCTAGTCAAACTGGATCAAAGCATTTAAACATTGAATTTATTATGTTGGGATTTTGTATTTTTGATGACAGGCATTATGCAGGTAATATAAAAAAAAATGCAGTTTCAATGCAGTTAACTTTATTATGTTTTATATTGTGTTTATAATGCATCTTTAAATTAACATAACCGCAACACTGTCTACTGATGATTTTGAAACAAAAAGCATCATGTGAAAACATTTAATGATTGATGGAGATGATATTGTAGAGCTTTATCACTAATATTATTTATCTGAGTTAAAATTGTTTCTAAAATTTATTTTTTATGTATGTTAAGTGTTTCTAAGGTGGGGTTTTAACTATAGCGGATGCTGCTGGAAGTATGATGCACCCTGTCCTTTTTGTAGCACCCTTCTGCCCTCATGGAAAACAGCATATGCACCTTTCTGCCCTCATGGAAAACATCATATGCACCCTTCTGTCCTCATGGAAAACAGCATATGCACCCTTCTGTCCTCATGGAAAACAGCATGTGCACCCTTCTGCCCTCATGGAAAACATCATATGCAGCCTTCTGCCCTCATGGAAAACATCATATGCACACGTCTGTCCTCATGGAAAACAGCATATGCACCCTTCTGCCCTCATGGAAAACAGCATATGCACCCTTCTGCCCTCATTGAAAACATCATATGCACCCTTCTGCCCTCATGGAAAACATCATATGCACCCTTCTGCCCTCATGGAAAACATCATATGCACCCTTCTGCCCTCATGGAAAACAGCATATGCACCCTTCTGCCCTCATGGAAAACATCATATGCACCCTTCTGCCCTCATGGAAAACAGCATGTGCACCCTTCTGCCCTCATGGAAAACAACATGTGCACCCTTCTGCCCTCATGGATACAAAACATATTTTTGGTACACTTTTTCTTAACGTTTGTAGAAGACGCTGTTTTACCATGGTATACTAAAATAACACCATTTTATCTGTATTTTGCAAGAAAATGCTTTACGTTGTTTAAAGATGGATCTAGAAAAGAGTTGCCATAGTAACATATTTTAATTGATGAATGTTTATGATGTTGTTTAGGCACTTTAAACGTTTTTTTCCTTCATAAGTTTGAGAGTGTTTTTAAAGTATTCGTAATGATATATGAAACATCATTTGACTTTTTGTTTATAAATACAATTTTGCAAGCAATTTCATGCTATTTCTCATGTTATCCAGTTAAGCAAAATTGCCACAAAAAATGCTTCAAAAATAGTACTGCTTCGGATTTAGCTAAAAACTTAAATTGTGATACATACTGACACCTTAGGTGCTCATTTTAAAGGCGTCTTCAAAACCCTGAATCAATTATTTAAAAAGGTTTTAACTTGTACCCTTTAACTGTGAAATGAAAAAAGAAGTGACACCAAACGACAAAATTCAGGAAAAGTACAAGGATATCCTTCTTTGTTATTATGTAACACCCTCACTCCAATCCGCGTCGTACACACTAAGACGTTCGATCGTATATTTATAGTCAAAACAACCACGTCCGATGATACAAGTTTTATTGTTAGCAACTATTTATTTTTTAGTTGTCAATTAATTTCTTCCATTAAACTAGACCACAGCTTACTCTCAGATCTTAGCTAGGCAGACTACCTCAACCCGGTCTGTAGACCTGAAAATTTAAACCCAACTACATTATCTCAGAATTTAACCACTTTGCAAAATATAACCCACAATCCTACACAGAAACAGACTCAAAACTCGACTAACTAATTAACTTACTACTTATCAAGCTCCGGATAAGAGTTTAATACTTCTCAATTAACCCCAATAGCAGTTGACAATTCAGGAAGTATTTCTTTATTTCCACTAACAGTTGAATGACTTCATGGGATACCTATAACCACACGTGAAAATAATGAGGGATTTTTACTGGCTATCGTCACAAAAAGGAGCTTGTCAGTCAATAGTTTCAGAGACGTACACATTAGCAAACCAATTTGAGAGTATTTGAGTAAATATGGTAATTAAACTATTTTCTGGACAGTACTTAAATTTGTCATTAACGGTTGACCTAGGGTTGAATTCGATTGATCTCCGATGGAACCAAGTAAGATATGAGTTGAGCAAAAGGCAGATCATTTGATAATTATTATTCAGATTTTAGGGACATTCTAAACATATGCTTAAGTGATTGATTGTTGCATCTTTTTTCAGAATATCTAATCGACACCTGCCGATAACGGTAATGAAGCTCCAATAAAAATAAACGCTATGGCATTTTGACCACTTAGTAGCCAAAGATAGAAATGATGACCTTACCAGAGATGAGTTAATTTTGGCGAGGGTTCTTGTGGTACAATTATAATAAAAATGTGTCAGTCAAGTGACTGAAAAATGTAATTGAGAACCATGATTGGTAAACAGTTCATTACTGGTACTGCCATGCTTGTATTAACATTAGCCATTTATATGTTTTGGATGATATGATCATAGGAAAATACTCCTTATCCGGCCCAAGATGATCCTGTGCGATGACTTTAACTATCGGGAATCTCGCTGGTTCACTGCCTGGAAGAGGGTGAGAGAAACAGAGGAGTTTTACCTGCCTTTGGTGATCCAGGATATCACACTACAGGTAGATCAGTAGGCAGTTCACTGTAAAAGATACCTAAAGTACAAACGTTTCTGCTAGATCACTGCCTGGAAGAGAAAGGGAGGGAGAGCGAATGCTTTATGGCCAGGCTGATTCAGAATATAACACTCCGGAGAGAGAAGTAGACAGTTCGCTGTTAAAATACTTTTGCATAACACTCTTCTTGTTGGTTGTCTTAATGATAGAGTAAGGAAGGGAGAGGGGGAGGAGTACTACCTTTATTGGATAATTTAGGAAATCACACTTACCCTTGACCAGTAGATGACTCTTATCATTGTTTTGTGTCAGTAAGTCAAGGGCAAGGTCACTGCCAACTCTGTTTCCAACATCATAAGCAAAATAAGTTAAGTGATGCGTTGTAATCGACCTGTCATTTGGGGGTTTAGGTGGTCAAAGTCCCACTGCCAAATAACGTGAGAATGCTATTCAACTTGATTTTGACACTTTGTAAGTAGCTTGCCCTCGACCAGCAGATGTCCTTAATTGGTTGCTGTTTGGTTGGGGTCAATTAGTCTTAGGTCAGAGACATATTTATCATTTTTGTGAAAAAGATACTAAGAGCCGCATGACCAAAGATCATGCCACTTTGTATGAAGGTTGTCCTTGCCCTTAAGGTCAGAAGATAAAGCAGCAAGATCATATCCATCATATTCGTGAAAGTTTCATCTGGACAGTAACTCTAGAAGGATATGATATGACATAGAATCGTAAAATAATATAGAGGTGTTGCGCTTGACCCATTACATGACCCCTTGTGATTTTGGTAGTCAATGTATTTGTCCTCACGTTTGTATGAACATAGATCAGTAATTCAAAACCAACTGCTTACCAATGCTTTAGTATTCATGTACTTACCTTTTAATGTCAAATGCTATGCATATCTTCTTTAATAGAACACTCACATACTCTTGCAATGTCACTGTTTTTTACAATGCAGCTCTCACGGTGCAAAATATCTTACTCACATATCGTATTTCCTACCTT
Organism: Mya arenaria; assembly: GCF_026914265.1. Classification (NCBI taxonomy): domain Eukaryota; kingdom Metazoa; phylum Mollusca; class Bivalvia; order Myida; family Myidae; genus Mya; species Mya arenaria. Next base: position 24,697,418 of record NC_069127.1, on the reverse strand, counting down.
CAGTTGAAAGTGCCATTTGGAGATGCAGTGATATCAACCTCAGATACATGTATAGGCTCTGAGATCTGTGAGGAGCTTTGGAGCATACAGAGGTAGAACTTGTAAAATTGTAGACTTTGTAATTAATTTTTGCTGTCACATGACCTGTCTGTTTAACATCTCAACTCTATAAACCATCCTTTATAAACGTCCACCCTTATGATGCAGAACAAAAAATTGTTTACAACTCCATAAAATGTCATATAGAGGTAAGACTAAGTCTGCATCAATGGTTGATGGAAACTTTACAGACATATGTATGTGTTATTTCAATTTTGTTAAAAGAATTAACATTTACTGAAAGAGGCATATTTTGAAGATTGTGTAGGGCAAAAATAGTATAAAAGTAATAAAAGTATACTCAAGGTTATTTTTTTCCTCCTGCTTTAACGTACAATTGATTAAAATAATTTTAATGTGATAAAACAACATCTTTCAGATGAAAATATGAAATAAACACTTCTACCCACAGTCGTCATATAGATATGGCCCTTGATGGTGTTGAAATCTTCACAAATGGGAGTGGCAGTTACCATGAACTGAGGAAGGCATATGTTAGAGTTGACCTCATCAAATCTGGAACAATGAAGGTATGCCAGTTCAAGGGACTACTGATTATTGTTAAACCTGGTGTATTATTATTAGTAGTAGTGTTGAACATTGAAATGTTACAGATATCGTTTTCCCGCTTAATTTATATGATACCGAAATGTGTCATTTAAAAAAGTTGAAGCTCATGAACTAAATAACTGTAGATCTAGATATTCCACCCTGTAATGATGGGATATGACATGGCGTGTATGATGGACATGTCGATTCCAATGTCTGGGCTTTTGGTATGCTATAAATATGTCTCATGGCATGTTATTCATTATAGTGTGGGGGCTGCTACGTGTTTTCTAATCTGATGGGCTGTGATGGGGAAAGAGTTTGTTACGATGGCTGCTCTGTGATCGCAGTCAACGGGCAGATTGTCGCTCAGGGGCCACAGTTCACTCTCAGGAATGTGGTAACATAATTATTGTTTCTCACTAAGAATAATAGTATAACACCAAACACAACTGAGAGCTGGCTCAATTTCTTGGAAAAGTAGCTTATTTCAACGTTAATTGTGATTTAAAAAAATATTTAGATCCAAAACTGTTAAAAAAAATAATATTACGCAAATAATACCGAGATAAAATAGTGAGCTTAGCTAAATCCTGTTTTAAGGGACTTTAAGGTACTTTGTGAAATTCAAATTACTATGACTCTTTATGATATGAATTGAAATTAGTGGTATATCTGTTCTGTTTGCATTATGTTCTTAATATAGAAATTAAAATGAAATGTACAGTACCTATTTCAATGTTATATATGCAGAAATAATGAAAATCTATGATATATGTATTTTCAGACTGTCAATGTGGCAACTATCGATCTAGAAGACATAAGAGCTTACAGAAACTCAATCAAAGGCTACTGTGAGCAGGTACGAGAATACAACATAAATAACAATACTTTTATTGAAGTATTGAAGTTCTATATGAGATCCATGACAACTGTAAATGAGTCTACAACGTTTAGGCGATGACTCAAGAGTTTTATTAATACTGTTTTGATCAAGTTTTCTCCACTCGTCCCTGAGAGTATTTTCAAGGCCAACCACTGAGTTAACGTTACGTTTCTGTAACCTTCGTTTCAGGATGCCCCATATTACAAACTCCATTGGGGCAGCATCGGGGGGATTCGGCATCCATTCGTTACGTGTAATATTGTTCATTTTTCTTCTTTAGTCAGGTAATTGCTGATGTGTGGCTTGGGGCACTGTCCTGATGGGAAATAATTTATGTTTGGACCTTTTGGAAAGAGTTTTGGAACGTCTTTTTGAAGAAACGGCTTATACCTTATTGATATAGTACTTGCTGTTTACTGTTGTGCCTTTATCGATGATACAAATCTCGGCACAAGCCATGAAAACCCTTGTCTAAAGAATCACGCTAAACAAACTTAGGTTTGTCACTTACTTTTACACCCTTTCTCATGTAGCAAACTTTCGGACGTCCATACGACCCACATAGACTCGTCAGAAGTAACAAAGTTTTTTCCATCTGCCACCGCGCAGCTTCAGGTTGAACCTTCATGATCTAGCACTCATTTTCTTAATTTGGGCCATGTTGAGCTGATGAACTTTGCACTTTTTCCGAAGTAAAGCCTCCACGATGTTGGTAATAACGTTTTGTACAGTTCCTCCAGAGATGCCTTACTTCGAAGACATCTCCCTTTGCGTCGGTTGATTGACTTTTGAAATCAAACGATCGATATTTCTTATGATGTCAGGTGTGGCTTCATGGTGCCGTTTTCTAAACTTTGGTGCAGGGAGATCAGCAAAGCTCCGTTTGCGTTTTTGAACAATATTATCACGAATATTCTTGAAAGAGCACAAGGAAATCGTATATTCCATTGATTTTAACTCATTTTGAATATTCATGCAAGTACGCTTTCCCTTTCAATAGCCCAAGAACTATTCAAAATGAATGTATAAACCTCAACATTGTGTATGAGATTTACGTGCGGTATTTAAAGAGCGTGGTAATTCTTTTATTCAAATTTAACCAGGCCCTCTCTCGTACTAGAACAGATGTTAACATCTTATAAAATTTGATAATAGCATTGAAATGCTATATATAAATCAGACAACATTCTTACATAATTTGTTGTATTTAGACTTTTGTTGTTCAGAAAACCACTTCATAATTCCTTATTTGGCTGTTATACCCATTCGTCGCTTTCAAGTTTGCAGACTTTGTGTTTTGTATATTATTGTCTTTGAATTAAATTTTGGTCACCGCGATTTCATAAGAAAAAATGACAGATAAATATAACAAATTTGAGTTTATTCCAGCAATGAAACAAATGTCTATTATTTCATATAGTTCATCTATTTTCAAACATGTTTAATTGTTTCAGAACTCCAGGGCCCCTGTCTTTCCACGGATGCATGTGGACTACGCATTGTCAGGGGATGATTATTTCCTGCCTGTCTCACATCCCTTCGAGTTTAAGTATATACCTGCCGAAGAGGAAATGTGGTAATGAGAAAGACATTCTTTGTATATTATTGCTCACTGATCTTCATTGACAAACCAGATTTCCGTGAATCGGGTGTGTTACTGGGAGTGACCAACTGATCCAAAAACCAATAGGGGCCATCTACTGACCATGACCAGTGTGCATACCAAATTTTAAGACTCTATAACAATTAATTTAAAAGTTTTCGATCGGACTGAAAGTGTGACGCCAACGATTGCTCCTGGACTAGGTGGTCCACGCCATTGACAAAGCCAGAGAATGCATTCCCAATGTATTTGCCATGCTTCGCATATCCTAACACAGATACCTTTTTTAAACGACAAGAGGTGATTTTAAAGGACAAGAATAAATAAAGGTTACATGCAAATAGATACTTAAGGCAAAGGCATTGCAGTTGTGAATTCAGTGAAGATTCATCTGTAAAGTTGAGTGTTAAAATTGTTTGCTCCACTTCCAAAATCTCTTGGCATCAATCTTTAAAACAATCCTCGGTCCCTTATAACTGGTTCGAGCTCAGCACATTTCATTTGTTTTATGAGTATAAATGGTATAATTCTCTTCTTTTATAATTTTTTTTGAGACATATAATTATATATATATATTTAAGATTATTTCATTAAACTAGTTTTTGTTTTTTTATTCAAGTTTATGTAAGAAAATTGATTAATTGAAATAAGGTACTTGGGCATATTAAATTTAGGATATGTTTGTGAAAATGGGATCTGGCTTAACCACATATAAAATATTTTTTGACATACATACCAGTATAAGCCTGAAAATATAGTTATTGATTGATGTAGGGGGGTAGATGTCTACCGTACCAATCTACTGCGAGTAAGTGTTTACTAAATTGTAATGACTATTTTATCTTGCTAGTCTGGGCCCGGCATTATGGCTATGGGACTACCTGAGGCGAAGTGGCCATGGTGGTTTCTTCTTGCCACTAAGTGGTGGCATCGACAGCTCAAGTGTTGCCTGCATTGTACACTCCATGTGCCATCTGGTGTGTGAGACTGTGAAAAACGGAGGTATTTAGACTGATTGAAAATATTCTTAATCTAAGAAGTTGAAACGCAGACTATATGTTTTAAATTTAAACAATTCATTTTATAATTTTCTTTTTAGATTTCGATTTAGTTAGTGATTTCAATTTGACAAAGGTGATTTTAAAAACGTTAGCAATATTCTACTTGTTTTTTTTTGTTGTTGTTCGTTGACAAGTATGAAATTTGGTGGAACATATCGGCTTTTTTGTAGATGTACATGTGTTGTCGGATATACGGCGTATCGTGAGTGACCCCACATACGACCCAACTGACCCCCAGGAGATGGTCGGACGGCTTCTGACAACCTGCTACATGGGAACGGAGAACTCATCAGCTGATACCAAGGCCAGGGCAGCTGAACTGGCCAGCCAGATTGGCAGGTTGAGCATAATTAGTTGAAATTATTGTGCATGGAGTTACATTTTGAGTACGTCTGTTTTACAAAAAAAATCGAACGAGGTATTGTGATAGCTTTTGTGTAATCGATAGTACTGGGCAAAAACATTATAACATTGGCAATAACTCAAATACCGTTCGGAATATTCTAATTAATTTTGGTACATATGGTGCCAATAGAGCGAAAGACAATACATGCATAGATGTTTAGCAAGATCTTTATCTGATGTAGTAATAATTTTAGAGTTATGCCCCTTGTTTGAATGGAAAAAAAACACAAACAAATAAACGTTGGCCTTCGCTCCACAGCTCTTGATTGCTTAACCTGCATATTTGTTCAACAGAGCTAGCAAGTTTTGTTGAAAAACCAAGTTAAGAATTCAGATTTCTATTTCATGTGCAAATTTCTACGGAAACACTTTATCAATGAACATGAACATGAATAAAGGTCTTTATTACAGTTAAGTCAAATATATATTCAATTAGCTAAATAGGGCTTTCCCTCGGCCTTTTTCTGCCCTATCCATTCCTGCAAAATGTCCTTAGGAATTACTATTCTATTACAATTGAATTTAAATAAATTGGTATTAACTATTACGATGTGATTGCTTTTTCCAGTAACCATTTGTCAATCGGTATAGACGCAGCAGTTGCTGGAGTCCTGGGAGTGTTCATAGCTGCCATGAAGCTGGTGCCAAAATTTAAGGTCCATGGCGGCGGATTGAGAGAAAACCTAGCCCTTCAAAATGTACAGGTAAGGTACACCTTGCCCACCATATTGATGGCTTTTTTGCTCTCTTAAGTTGATAGTTTGTTACCAATAACAACTGGTGATTGTTCACTTATTGTGATCTTTAGCCATGTAAAATTATACAAAATTATTAATGCATATCTATAATTTCAATTATTTTCCGAGAGATATGCGTGGTTTACTTTCTCCTGCTTTAGACGCGGTCATATCCAACTTTCGGGCATGTTCGGACGTAATTAAAGCGCATGCGTTCTATCTCGCGCATTGATACTTAGGGAAACAACAACTTCTAAAACTTATAATATAATAACCTTCGTCATCTTTTCTGTAATACAACATGCCGGGCAGAGGGGCAAAGCGACGACGAACGCAGGCGCCGACGTCGAGAATGGCTGATCAACCAACGGAGACGGATACATTTATAAACTCTATACAAGACATGTCCAATGTTGTTGATTTCGTCAAATGTCCGCTTATCCTCATTACCCATGTCTGCAGTTGATCAGGCCCTTATCCGTTTGGCCGTTGACGATGTAGCCACCAAAATTTCAAATCAACTTTGTAAACTGATCCTGAGGGGTGAGTTTGTCAACTTTGCTCTTGAATTGTTACAATACATGTCGAACATCCGGGAATGGGAATATATGACGAGTAATTTATGCTTCACCAGTCCATCTCCTCCACATTTTGGGGTCATATAAATAATGGCCTTTGATGGCGAGGCATCCAGCTACGGCCAGCTAGCCAGCACATTTCCATGACTTTCGTTAAGGAAATGTTGAGCATCCCAGGAAATAATTAAAGGAGGAACAAACATGCTAGCATCGAAGTTGCGAAGTATAAGAATCGGGGCATTTTGAGCATTTTAAAGCATAATGTGCTTTATTTTTACAAAGAAAATTTAACCTCAGACAACGTTCCTCGAAAAAGTTTGGAATTATTTTAGTCTTATAAAAGTTTTTTCTTTTAATTTTTGGATCGTTATCGTTTTATACAAACATCCACTCTTTGTGTTATAAGCCTAGCTATCAATCATTGGTAACACAAATGTGATCCGATTTGTATCAAACAGAAACAAACTTGTGAGATACTATGCATTTAATACACAACTTTGCTTTGCATTCTGTTAATTTAAAAAAACAACAGTATACCAAAAATGTATGCTTTGCATTTTAGAACTACAGTTTTTAAGTTAAATAAAATGAAGTATACGTGTTTAACAATTCCACTTTAAACATCTATATCAAGTTATACAATGTATTTATGAACTTTCATATTAAAATTAAAAACCTTTTTTGTCATTTTGTTTATATAATTTCTTTGTCAAAATGAGTTCTATGAATCAACTATACAACTGGTGTTTCTAAAAAATGTTTGTTTTTCACCTAATGCTATATTAAATACTGTATAGCAGGTTTTATCCATTGTGCCATGAATATAAAAGAATACATGATTTTTCTGTGTACATTGTAACAAAACTGAATATAAGATGTATAAGAGTAGCATGCACCATCATCTTACCAATCGTCATCTTCACCATCACTACCATACTGGGCCAAATTAAACATTTTTATTGCCAGGTCCACAGCTGTCTTCATCGCCTATTGTGGTTAATCCATAGGTTTTGTTTGATCTCCAGTATCCTCCATTATAACAGCCGATTGTTGTCGGACAATCCAGGTGCACTTACTTTTTAAGAAAGCTTCAAGGAATCTTCCTTCTACCTGTTCTGTCCAGCCATGATTAAACAGCTTATTGATTAGGTTTCTGCTCTGCAGCAGATGTTGGTTCGGGGACATTTATACAGATGGTCAGATTTGACTTTAAAATTGAACTGCTCAGTGTGTTCCCTGGTTTTAATGCACTTGCACCCTCTCTCGCAACGCATTTGACATAGGTAAAAGAGGCAACAACTTCTGCAATGCAAACAATATCTGGATACGGCTGTCCTTAAAGCTGAAACGTAACCAACTCAGTTGAGAAACTATCGCTGCCTATTTTACGGACACTGGTAGGTTTTATGGCATCCCTGATGTGGTATTTCATGGCATGGCACTGTGCTTTCAATTTGTCGGATCTGTCCTGATTCTCACTTAAATAATGGTTAAATAGAATCTCTATCTATTGATTTCCATACATTCTTATCTCAGCAGTAGAACCTGGTATTGTTGAAGGGTTGAAATATTAAATGCTGTCAACACCTCAAAAGTGTATGAAAATTTGTTGTCAATGTTTGAAACTAGTTATCACAACATACAGATTTCAACTGCTGTCCATCATTTTTGTACATTTTAATATCAGCACACATATCTGTAAATGAGTCGATGTCATTTCTGATAAGTTTAGAAGTCTGCTTTTGTCATGTTGTTTGCTGGTAGAATTTCAGCGAAATTTAACCATTCCTTCTGAAACGACGGGAGAGGCACTTCCCTCATGTTGTAGATAACCCCATAAAACTTTACCTTCTTAAATAACCCAGAGGCAGTGGTATCTCTGCTTGAACTAGGCAAAGGTTTGAAGAACTACTTTATAGTCTTCATGTACAGCTTTCATGGAGTCCGCCAGACTTAACCACCTGGTTCTACATGCTTTCTCGAGTCTCTTAATCACCCGCTTCACACCTATGCCATACAGCCGTATTGACCTTAGCTGTGTCTAAACTTTTAAACAGGCTGCCATTCTTTTTGGTGAATTCTAGAAGAATTCCCATAAATGGCGCAATCAAGTTTCCATGCCCTTGATATAAGAGAGTGACACATTGGAATATGTACAAGCAAGGGCTAATCTTTGACAAATGCAGTGTTGGGTTCACTTGCTTTAATATTGCAGCCACACCAAAACATATCCTAACATCACAGTCGCACCATCAGATGTCAGACCAGTTAAAGAACCCAAGTCACCAATTTCCTTCAGCAGAAAAAGTGGCTATAGCCTCAGCATTTTCAGATTTAAAGTTATCCACTACATTTTTGCATAACATGAACTGTGTTTCAACAACTCTCTTTCTGTCTGTCTCACGGCAATATAATTGAATTAAGGTGAAGGTTTCGCCGTTTCTTTGTGAAAAAAAACGACAATCTTTGTAGCAGTTCACCTTCTAGTGCTGACGAGTAAAGGGTACTTGTACTATGGGTAGTTACAGCTTCTACCTTCACTCTTAGAATGGGTGAAGCAGCAAACACTTCCTTAAGGTTCTGTCGATGTTTTATGTTATGCTTCCGGCATATAAGACAGAACATACCTTCCTCTTCCACATAACATAGCCATAGTTCTCCTTATTTGACCAAGTGTACCTGATTTTCTTGGAGTGAGCCTTTGAATTTCATGGCTGCTGATGCTTGCGCAGTCCTTCTGGTTGCAGCTGGAGTAGTTATGGACCAGTTTTGACCAGTCGAACAGTTGTTCTATAGTTGCCTGACATATTTACCAGTCCAAAGGCTACACTTGTGTGGTTCTGGTACAGATGACGTACTTGAGCTTGTGTGAGGCTCTTGGGAAATGACTGTTCCAGTACTACTGTCTGACGTTGCGATAATGGCAACAGTTCCAGCGACAGTAGATTTAGCTTGACCGTCAGACTTTGACGTTGGCTTTTTGTTGTCCAGTTCTCAAAAGACAGTTTAATACTTATAAGGATGGTTGCCTGGAATAAAACTAGACTACAAAATGTTCAAAATTAATTACAAAATGACGGTAACTTTAATCAGATATAAGTTAAAAAAAAACTAAATATAATAGGGTCAAGTAGAATTATATGTATTCAAATTTAACATTAATTCTGTATCGTAAACGGCGATATTTTTAAAATAAAAAGATTTCACGAATTCCTGCCATGCAGGGTACCCTTGCCGAACATGTTTTTATCATTTTGAATGCCCCCAAGATGGTTCGACAGGAAAATTAATAGAACAACAGAGAAAGCTTGTCCCGACTCCATTTATCCTCATGCAATCGTACGTTCTCTATAATATGTGAGGGTTTTGATTGTAATACAAAAAAGTTAAAGCTGGTTTAGTCTAATTCTCATGTTGATTTTTGACGGAGTTTGCGACTCCCTCTGAAAAATAAACATTTTTTAATTACTTATTAACACAATTAAATGTTGCTGTTAGACAAATAAGAATTTTATTGTTCAATTAACAGATCAATCAAAGCCATTTCAACTATTCTGATAAATAGGTGCTCTTAAGGAGAAAATCGGTTAACAAATCATTACTTTAATTTCTTTCTTTCTAATAACTCCCACTGTATCTTTATCAAAAAAAAGTTTACATTAAAATAAACCATCATGGCATTGATTTGAAATACCTTTATCAAACTTTGTGGATATTCCACTTCCTTTTTTCCTTCTTTCTTTCTGTGAGTGAATGATTCAAAACCAAATTATTCCAGCACGTGTCACATGTTTAGTTTTTTTTATTTACAAATGAAAGTGTCACATGACGTTAATTTGCAGAACCGACAGCCTCTATGTTGATAACAAACTAAAAATAAACTGAAGGTGTAAAACAGATGTGATCTATAAATAGATAACCCGGTGTTGACAGATCAATACCTGCAGAGAGGGTTCATGTAATTGACAAATATCCCATATGCTAGATGTTTTACTCGAAGTTTTTTTTATTTTGTTTAAGGATTCGATCCGGCCAAAATTCTCTTTGAAGCTGTCATTTGAGGCGGCTATTATTAAAAACTCTTCACTCATTTCACCCCGAATTCTACCATAACAGTCACATACCTGTAATTTGTTCAACAGGGGTAATTGCACGTTGTGCCAATAGAGTCTTCCCACGCTATACGGTGACAATCATCGAGCCATATACTGTTATGTACATATTCCATATCGACACCATGCCGGTCAGTCATTTTGCGCAACCATGCAACCGTTTTCGTTTTTAAAGACAACGGTCAGACGTTTCGCAACCGGAAATTCAAATAATCACAACGCAATTCGGCCTAACTCATAAACCAGAATATGCCTTATATGGCTCCATCCCCAGTGAATGTTAGCGAACATCAGCAGTATTTACAACTATAACACAAATGCTGCAAGCAAAAAAAAAGCTTTATTTTAAAAGGATTCACCTCAGGCTTTAGTTTGGAATATTCAGGCCCCGCCAAGAACGAAATGAAAGGAACCTACCAGCTGTAAGCGTGCATCCGCAAATATTACATAAAAATATCAGAGAGGTCTTCGCGGTGCGCCTAGCCGGCCCTTTCAGTTTTAAACCTTTAAAAAAATCACGGTTTCGCCCATTGTCCTTGTTCCTTGTTCCAAAAAAACAAACTCGGAATGAATTCAGGATCATTCACAACCTGTCATACCCGGAAGGTGAATCGACTCAGATCCGTCATTTACATATGTACAGTATACCTGTTTTAATAAAGCTGTATTATTTATTCAGGTCTCGGCAAGAATTGCAAGTTGGATATAAATGATGCTTTTTAAGTTGATGCCAATACTTCCAAAGATTATCGAGCTGTTCTAAGGATTCTGGGATTCATACTATTTTGATAAGACATTACCATTCGGAGCCCCAATAAGCTGGTAGACATTCGCAAATTTATCACGTTTCTTGAACACTGTGTAAAATCGCAATTACGCTCAGGCGCATTGATCCATTACCGCGACGACTTTTTTTTGGTGGTGATAAAACCTCGGCGTTATGCATGAAAGCGATTCATACTTTTTACTCTGTAACGCAATAGTTTAATGTACCGGTGGCGACAGAGAAAACGGAAGACAAAAGTCATAGCTTTTCTTGGCCTGGAGCTCGATTCCAAAAACATGATAATTAGGATACCAGACGAAAAGGTTGTGTTAGTGGTGTCGAAAATTGGGTCTACTATGTCTAAACAAAATGTGAAGCCTAAAGAACTACTATCGCTGAAATGACTATTGAATTTCTGTTCTGAGTTGTTTTCTATCTTGATAGCAAGGTCTCTTTAGACAGGATGGCATACTATATCTGCTTTAGGGCTTGAATTTAATCTAGACGCTCTACACGATACGCTGGAAAAGCATGCTCCTAAAAAGAAATAGTTATATAAAATAACGTCTTCTTTAAGGTTGATATTGCATAATTTGGGGGAAGATATTTTCACTGAGTCTTAAATATTAGGAAAAATGTGTGTATAGCTGTATTCGCTTACCATTGTACGTAACAAACATCAATATGGGTTGTGGAGTCAACATTGTGGCTGGTATCTAGTAATTGTTTATAGAATTATAAGTGTACCATTTTGTTATCATATTTGGTAAATAAATCAGATAAGTTTACGTTGGCCTTGTTTGTATGTGTACTACCAGATGCTGTGTCTGTAAAAAGAAAGTTTTCCAGTGTTTCCTAGGCTTGAATGGCCGGTTGGCGATTTTGGTTATAGATAGATAGATAGATTTATTTCGGCATAGGAAGCATATGCATAGTTCACAACATAACATAGGATAAAATAATGAGCATTATTAAATACTATATCACATACGAGAAAACTATGACATACACATCAACACCAAGGATAACACAAAAAAGGGCAAGCCCTTATTTCCATTGTGGTCCTTTGTATTGGCGGCATGACATAGAGAGGCGGACCTAAATATAATCATGTTTAAAAGTACTATTGAGTCATAAAAATGTATATCACAGTCAAATCTTGATTTAGTGGCACTCCTGTTTGCAGCTAGGATTTAAAACACATTACTAAAATTGTAAAAAGATATTAGCAAACAATTTAAAATCCTGAGCCGAAATAGGTAAAAACAATTTTAAATACTGTTCATAAGATGACTTTTGATGGCAACCTTAAAACTTTGTAACCTGTTGATCTCCGTTAACTCTACAGGTAAATCATTCCATAGTTTAATTCCAGAGAAAGCAAAGGACTTAGAACCATGACTTTTGACTTTAGGTAGACAATACCCACCATTTTGACTAAGTCTTGTACTATAATTATGTACGGAATCTTGCGAAATAAAGTGTTCACCCATGTAATCCGGAGACAGGCCATTTTTTATCTTAAAAACATGACACAACATTATCTGTTCAACTCTTCTGTGGACCGGTAAACAGCTAAGGGACTTAAAGTGGGATGGGTCAATATGGGCTCTGGAATCCAAGTCAAGTACAAATCTCATAATTTTATTTTGACAAGTTTGTAACTTATTTTTTAAAGACTGTGTCAAGCTATTATACCAAACAGAGCATGCGTAATCATAGTGACACTATGAATTAGATACATAACCAGAAGTTTCTTGGTATGCTGTGTAAGAAACTCTTTCTTGCGGTAAAGAAATTTTAACCGAGAGTTGGCCTTCTTAAGAACAGACTTGGCCATGGAGCAAAATGACAGATTTTGGTCTATAGTAATCCCAAGATACTTGATAGATGAAGTTGATTCAATGGATGTACCAGAACAGGTTATATGCAGGTTAGATTGTGACCTAAGCTTTTGCCTGGACCCAAATAAAATTGACTCGGTTTTACCCAAGTGCAGTGACAACTTATTGTCCACTAACCATTGGCTGACCAATTCCATATCATCTGTCAACGCCTTTTCAACAACAAATAAACTTTTACCAGATACCAGGATACCAGAATCATCAGCATATAAAAGAAAATTATTTTTGACCACAGCTGACATATCATTTACATAAATTAGAAAGAGAAGGGGTCCAAGGATTGAGCCCTGAGGAACACCACCTGTTATTTTGGAATTGGAAGAATAAGTACCAGAGACATCTACAAGCTGCTGTCTATCTGATAAATATGATTTGAACCAATTTAGGACGTCAATACTAAGACCTGATGCTTGTAGTTTCATTAAAAGAATGGAATGGTCGACTGTGTCAAACGCTTTCTGCAAATCCAGCAGCACCATACCAACAACATTACCTTTATCGTTTTCATACCTAATAAAGTCTGTAAGGTGAACTAGACAAGTACCAGTAGAGAAGCCACTCCTGAAACCTGATTGTAATTTATACAACAGATCTTTATCCTTAAAATAAGCTTCAACCTGGTCATAAACCACCTTTTCAAGGATTTTCGATACAACATTTAAAATGGACACAGGCCGGTAATTACCAACAGACAATTTGTCGATTTGTCAGCCATTTTGTCAATGTTGTTAAGATATGTGTACTGGCGGTTTTTGTTTGGTTTGCCATCACGTATGTGTGTTTTATCTTACGTACACGGCCGTTTCTACCATTCACGTTTGTAAAACATTAATTGTCAAATCTACCGTCAGGGTTTTACGTCACTACATATGCGGTTTTCACTTGCCAAAACATCTAATCATAATTAAGCTGGTATTGTATAAGTCACGTGGATACATAAAAAGTTAAACAGTCTCTGTTATTTCTTTTTATTTCGAATAATAAAATATTGTTTTACTAAACAATTAAAATAATCATTTTAAGCAATGCACAGCGGCGTACCAATAAGAAACTGTTTTGATTTCAGGCTCGTGTTCGTATGGTGCTGGCATACCTGTTTGCACAGCTGTCACTTTGGGCGCGTGGCAGACCTGGGGGACTTCTTGTGCTCGGCACATCAAACGCTGATGAAGGGTAAGTGCTATAGAACATGGGATGTACGGTTACAGTTATTGTTAATGTATTTCATAGTGTTCTTCTTAGTATTGACATATTTATTGGCACATTATACCCACATTCTTTGTGAAACAGATATATTGAAAAAGGTTACTAAAAAAATGACCAAATATGCCCATGGGATATAATTCATTACTAATCTCTTTGTGATATGCAATTTGTTTCAGACTTAGGGGCAATATGACCAAGCATGACTGTTCAAGTGCTGATTTGAATCCTATTGGCGGAATCAGCAAGACAGATTTGAGGTTGTTCATACGTTTCTACATCAAGCGATTTAAAATCACCGCTCTTAAGGGGTAAGTATCTAAGAAGATTCTCAACAACGTGCTTTTTTATTTTTTTTATCTGATTTGGCAAAATTGAACCGACCTTAAACTAAGTCATTTGAACCGTCCATTTTAGCCGGCAGCCTGTTCTTAATAAGAAACCTGATTATTCTAAGTATGTGTACTTTCTCAGTTGATTTACTTCTGTATTAAATATTGTTGTTGACTTCGACCATAAGGCTCAATCTTTGGTGTACGTCTGCAAACTGTTTTTTTTCCTATGGGCTTCCGATATTCAAATACTTTAATGCAATCTGCCTATGACAAAACTGCAACAGGCGTAAACTATTATGAAATAATAATATTGTAAGAAAATAGTTCATATGGATTCTGGCCGTAACCTTTCGAGTGTCATTGGCACGGTTAGGCAGCTTAAGGTTTACAACTAGATATCTTATTGAAACGAGACCCGGATAGATTTAACTGTTGGGATATGATAATTTCACCGATAACCTGTTAGTATATGATAATTTTCACCGATTTCCTCCATATTTTCAGGATCTACAGTGCCCCGCCAACCGCTGAGCTTGAACCCCTCAAGGATGGCAAACTAGCACAAATTGATGAGGTTCGTCAAGTACTTTGTATATGTGTGCATATGATTTATATTTCTTTTCCATTAAAGCTTGTTACGAATTGTCACTCAATTTATATATTGTATCATAGCTCATCACCTTTTGTAAAGACATGTAAACTCTCTACAATAGCTTGCACAATTTGGGCGAAATTTTCAGACTAAAAGGAACCTTTATTATGTGCTAGTTGTTGGGTTACGAATTTAGCATGATTGTTTTTTAAGCGCCCAATAGTAAAGTAGTCCTTGATCAATTATGTCTTGGGGAGACATATTGTTTTTGCCCTGTCCGTCAGTCAGTCGTTCAGTCCGAACGCCACACTTCGTTTCCGCTCAATAACTTGAAAACTCTTAAGACAAAGGAAGTTCAAACTTGGGTTGCAGTTGGACCAATAGATGACCCTAGTGTTTTTGAGATCAAAAGGTCAATGTCAAGGTGGCCTTGTGGTGAAAAAAAATGGTATCCTGTCAAATAACTTAAGAATGCTAACACCAAGGAACCTAATACGTGTACCTGGAATGCCAGCTGGTCATGACTACCACTTGTGTACCCTATTGATTTTGGGATCAGTGGGCCAAATGTTTAGGTCGCAGTGACCTTTAGGGAAAAAAACAGTTACCAATAATAAGAAGACTTGCACCCAGGAAGTTCATATTTGGTATGCTAGTTTATCATGACTAGTAGATAACCTCTATTGCTTTTGGGATCGGTAGGTCAAAGGTCAAGGCCGTGGTATAAGTCGCAGTGATCGTGGTAAAACAATCGGTTTGTGCTCAGTTACTAAAGAACACATGCACCCAGGAACTTTATACTTGGACCCAGTAAATTCATTAGTGGTACGAAGGTTGGTCATGACCAGAAGATGACCCCTATGTTTGTTTGTCTCAAGTCAAAAAGTACAAATTTCATGTCCATCATTGAACATTTCTCATCTACGACCAGACAATTGGGGAGACAAGCTCTTTTTCAATAAAGCAATCTCTAGTTTATGTTAAAATCATCTCACTAGGGTCAGTTAGTCTTAACCATAGAATAATTTTTTCGACATACATGTATACCTACATGTAATACTTAAACAGACAAACATTCACAGACACTAGCGACCTGTTTCAATACATATCTCAAGATTAAAGTGAAATTATCTTAGTCTTATGTTCTCATTAAAATTGATACAGACAAAATTATCTTCCATTGCGCAGGAGGACCTTGGTATGACGTACGATGAGTTGTCTGTGTATGGCAAGCTGAGGAAACAGCCAGGCTGTGGACCATACAGCATGTTCATTAAGCTTCTACACACATGGAACTGGCTTACACCGGAACAGGTATCTTTATCATTACCCTGACATTGTCTGTTTGTCGATCCATCCTTTTTAGTTTGTCCTTTTTTGTCTTTTCCACATCTCCTATGTCACTCGAACGAAATTGATAAAACTAAGTTACGTTTTACTCATCAAGTAAACATGCAGACCCTATGTAATAAATATTACATGAATTGGTTTTTTTTCCCGAAAACCTGGCAAGTCGAATAAGGTGACATGTAGAACTCATGTTATTCCTAGGTCCGAAAACCTGGCAAGTCGAACAAGACGACATGTAGAACTCATGTTATTCCTAGGTCTGCACAATAATTGGAAAGTGTTGGAGTTTTGCATATCATGTTGGATATCATAAGCCATATTTCATGGAAGATTGCTTTGCACTGTATTGTTTCAGGTTTACATGTACATAAAACTATTATAACGTTTTCATCATTTTTATGAAATATGATTTGGAGCATTTCTGTTTTTCCCAAAACAAGTTTTGGTATTGTGATAGCCTTGATATCGTTGTTTTCATGGGCATTGTTGTGCAAAAACAACCATGGCCATTACTCAAGATATTCAACTGAAACTTGGAACACATGTATGTTGATAAGGACAAACCCATTTCTGGCATTATTGATTGATGAGTTATGCCCCTTTTTAAAATCAAAAAAGACCAGCGTTGGTGCTAGCTTCTCATCAGTCTTTTAGAATATGCAAGATGCACGTAGTTTTTCAAATTATTTAACTTCGAACACCATCCAGGTATACGGTAGAGTGCAACAACAACTTAAACAAAAAACAAAACCAACATTTTCAGGTAGCAGATAAGGTAAAACACTTTTTCCGGTGTTACGCGATGAATCGTCACAAGATGACGACACTGACACCGAGCTACCACGCAGGGATGTACAGCCCTGATGACAACAGGTTCGACCACAGACAGTTCCTCTACAACGTCTCCTGGCCCTGGCAGTTCAAATGTATTGACACTCAGGTGAGTATTATGAAGTTGTGTTTTGCATGTGTGGTATTTTTTTAACATATGAGGTGTTTGTATTGTAGTAGCACTGCTGGGGTGACAAAATCATGAAAACGGGTTTACTTTGGTTAAAACTCAGTTACATAGAACTTAGTTCTCATGTTACCATTAATATGCTCAGTTTTAAGCTTTAGCATGGCCCATACCTCTGGCTTAACTTTGATGTATCAAGAATTACTTAATTCACTTTTCACATGAATCATCTTTACATCTGTGTTTGAATATTTGCCACTACTTGTACATGTTTTTGTTAGGTAAAAAGACTTCAAAAGGCTGATATCAGAAAAAATGAACGAGGGACATCACAATCCGAAAACAACAACTAGAGATTGATTTTTGAAAAACCGCTTGTCTCCACTCTTGGGTCGTACCTGAGAAATTATCAATGATAAACATGACATTTGTACTTAACGGACTGGAGACGAACCAACAGTGACGTATTGTTAGGCCTATTCACCCAAATAAAACAGAAACATACGATCAGTGCTCCTATGAAAATAAAGAATTAATGTGATAAATGAATATAAGAAGTAATATTTTGTTTTATTTCAATGAGGATTATGCACTCATCACTGATGGTTATGTGGAAAACGACGACTGTATACACAACAGTCTGATACCAAATGTGAGATCAGTAGTATTACAGATTTTGCGCTCAACTTTAACAAGTACCTGGCTTGAAAGGTAAGGTGCAATATAGTATAAATACATGTATATATACTTACTGCGGAAGAGAAGGAAATGTTTTAGATTAGTTTTGGAAAATGGAAATGAAGTTTACAAGCGTTAACAGTTAAAGTTAAACAAACGTTATTATGTTATTGAGCAGAAACCATTTGTCAGCGTAAGGTCACCGCCAACATATCGCTTTTCACCTAAAGGTCTACGCGACCTTGACCTTTGATCTACTGGTCTCATAATCAATACAGGTCATCTACTAGTCATGACAAACTTGCATACCAAGTATGTAGTTCCTGGAGCCAAATGATCTCTCGTTACTGAGCGGAAACCGATTTTCACCTCAAATCACTGCGACCTTGACCTTTTCAAGTCAGATCTCAAAATCAATAGGGGTCGTCTACTGTTCGTGACCAACCTGCATACTAATATCAGTATAAAGTTCCTGTGTGTCTCAGCGTTCTCAAATATTAAGTGAAAACAAAGTACTCCTTAGGTGACCCTGTATCAAATTCGATCACATATTTTTAATGTTTTTAAGCACATTTAAAACGAGATGTATCATAGCTTCAAATGCGGTGTAAGGTTCGGAGTCGTCCAGTATGTTGTCACTTGAATGCAATCCAGTGAGGGATATTGGGTCATCATGTTGTTATTTGTTGTTCAAGATTGGGAGAGGAATATTGGAAATCCCTCTGTTGTCTTAAAATAATATTAATCTAATTTGGTCACATCTGCTCAATAAGGTAATTGTGGGAATTCAACAGAAAACCTTGCAAGGTCAAGGTCATACTACGTGGTCATGGGCTTAAGCATTGAATCGATGTTTGCTCAATATTTCCTTGACCTATTTTTTATAGTATTACAATGACCCCGGTTACCAGTAACTAGACAAGGTCACAGTTTTAATTTGCTTGAACAGCCTTCAATTGGTGTCCGAGTACATGTGAAGGTAACATGTAGAGCGCATGTTTTAACACTGCCGACTAAAAGAGTTAGACCACCCTTGATAATAACCAACTTTGTAAATATATAAGGAAAGAGGATATTAATAGGAATATGATATTAGTCCGAGAGATGAAGCTTACTGCACACTATTGTATCCAACAACAATAGGACAAGTGTGCGCGTCTGTTTATCATGTCTCAAAGGCTTTTCAAAGTTGATATAGGGGTCACTATATTTATGCCATGGATTGTGTAGCAGGTAGTGTCAACAAATCGTAACAAGTGTGCAAGTTTGATGTTAATATCTGACCTGATTTTGCATTTTTTAAACATCTAGAAGGGGCATTGTAAAAGGTTTAACAAAACTACTACATTGTACTTTTAAAAGCTTAGCACATACTTTATTATGTTTCAATGTACATTGCAAACACAATCCTTAATCCATGAAAGTTTATTTGAATACCAATACTCTATTAGAGCAAGTAATATGAAAAAAAACAAGTAGCAATACACATACACAATCATACAAACATAGTACAAACATTGAGATTCGCTCACAACCCCGTTATCTTCACACCACCGTGACAGTCTCTTATTCAAAATATTGGTAAATATTTTACTTATGCTTGAAATAAGCGAAATCGCCCTTTTTGTGCAACGGTACAATGATACTCTCGCTCCATTCAACAGGGAATACACCGCTATCGTATATATTGTTAAATAATTCCCGTAAATACGGTAAAATAATTCCACTGGTATTCTTAAACATTTCTATGCATAATCTGTCATTTCCGGGGCTACAATCTTTTTTTAACGTAGTTATACCTAATAGTATTTCATCGTTAGTTATCTCCCTTTCTAGTTCATTTGCATTTATATCACGTGCAAGCTCCTCAAACGCGTTTTGTTCATCTTGTGTGTAAACAATATTTGTATATATGAGATGACCAATATTAAACAAGCGTTCAAAATAACTTGTAGAAAAGTATTATGACAAAGTTTCATAAAAAATTTGATATGAACTATTGACTTTGTGACATGAATAAGAAACTTCCAAAGCTTTGACCTAGTGACCTAGTTTTAGATATGAGGTAACCCATATTAACAAATGTTCAAGACAACATGTTGAAAAGTATTCTGACAAAGTTTCATGACAATTGGATGAAAGCTATTGACTTTATGACATAGAATTAAAACATGAACACCCTCCTGCCCATTCTATAACCCGTATTTTTGGAAGACAAAACCCTAAAAAATTATCATGAATTCTTTTCTTACAAGATTATACATGCCATATCCCCCAGCGGGGAACCCCCCCCCCCCCCGGAATTTCGACCCATCCCCTGCCGGGGGATTCTTATCCCCTGGAATTTAAAAACAAATTATTTTTTTTGTTTTCAAAACTTGCTTAAGGTTGACAATGGAAAGCATCAATAATATTATGAGTGTGAAATTCCATGAAGGACCATGATGACTAAGTCCAAAAATTATTGTAATTTGAGTGTATTTCTGTATTTATTCTTATATTATAAATGCACATATTGTGCAAATTTTTGTCGCGAAAAAATCCCCTGGTGTAATATAAAAATCCCCTGGAATTCAGACCAAAATCCCCTGGGAAGCCTCTCAGAAATACGGCATGTATTGTTAAACAAGATGATTTAAACATACAAACATGTATGGCATTTGGTTAATCAAATATTCTGACAAGCCTAGTTCATTTCATAAAAGATTTCTTCATGCATAAAAAATCCAAGAAGAATTTTAGTAGTATCATTGTGTAACATCAATTCTGTTCTATACAATATTCTAAACATTTATTTATATTTGGCATTAACAACCTTATTCAAAACAGATAACAGGTTCCATTAATATAAACAACATATTATCTTATACAGCCCATAGTTCCGAACATTTTTACTATTAACTTTCAAACGTGAACTTTTGAATGATGTGCTCAAATATTTAAATATAAACAAGCACAGGTGAAACAGTTGTTTATAAAATTGTTAGAAATTTAGTAGATCACAAGTGTATCCAGCACAGTAAAGAGATGTTAACTTTAACAGTTCTGAACAATCGGCCCATAGACTTACAAAGGCAAACAATAACAATACAATTTACTAGATTAAATTAAACAATATTATCACAATTACAAAACACATCTTTATGCTGTAAATGTTTAAAAAGGATGCATTATATAAATAAAGCAATAAAACTTGCTTTTAAAGTCATCGCCGGTCTCTGCTGCGTTGTGCTTTGTTACGAATAAAGTGTATTGTAACAGTACCTGTTGTTGTCAACAATGTTTAGATGTATGCAGCATTTGGTTTAAAATCTAAATCATTTGGTCATTTTTTTAATCATTGTAAGTATTCTACATAGAAAATGATTTGGCCTCATATATAAATTAAATAATTTTGATTGAGACATTAATTTTTAACATTAAACATTTCATAACTGATATGCGTATTGTCATAATATGGACAACATTAACAATTATAGCCATGACACCTTTAACAATTATAGCCATGACACCTTTAACAATTATAGCCATGACACCTTTAACAATTATAGCCATGACACCTTTAACAATTATAGCCATGACACCATTAAGAATTATAGCAATGACATAATAAACAATTAAAGCCAAGTAACTTTAAAACATTAAGAACATTAAAAAAGAATTGTCCAGGTCGAAATTCTTTACATAAACATATTCAAAATATATTTTCAATACATAATACTCTTACTTTTGGTGGTCTCTGGCTAACTTATAATGAATTACAATATTAAATTTACTTTCAGACTTTTTATCAAAACTGCAATAAATATTGTGTTGCAAGAATATACAGCCAAGCAACCAAGTTATTCATTTCAATTGTGTAACACACTGAGATATCATTTTGAAAACAAAACAAACAAAATCGTATCATGTATTTGCTGTGAACACTGATGGCGTAACTTAACCCAGTTATAAACATTTCAACTAAATCATGTCATGACATTTACAGAAAAAACAAATAGTGTTTGCATGTAAAAGTTATGTTAGAAAAAGTAAGTAAAGATCATCCACAATTTTGATTGCCTTCTACAAGTTCATGCACAAACATATTTTTCTTTTGTGTTGTTATTTAGAGTTATTTTACATGGTTAAGGAAGCATACCCAGTATTGTTAAAGCTTCTAAATCTGAAAAACAAGAATTGGGTCACATCTCAACTAAAATCGATAAGTCACATCTGATCGCATCCAAATTTTATATGTCCAATCTCATCCAAGTTTTATATGTCCAATCTCATCCAAATTTTATATGTCCAATCTCATCCAAAACATATATGTCACATCCGAAATACATATGTCACATTCAAAATATATATGTCACATCTCATCCAAATCTTATATGTCAGATCACATCCAAAATATATATCAAACAGATTAGATTCAAGTCAGTTTTAAACACTGTTCATGAATTTTTGTGACAACCCTTGTGCATGTAAATCTTTCATACAAAAACTTAATTTAAAGAGAGCGCTATTCTATCAAATGATATGGCAATTTTCCAGTTAAATACGGTACAGCTCATACACACAAACTACCCGAGGCAATATATATTATCTATAACTTAATAAGTTACGAAATGTGTCATGAAATCATTATTGGCACTAAAAGTGGAATCTCAAAATTGATCGTTTGTCAAAAAAATAAATCTATTTATGAAACAACATGGTCTTATTGGTTTGCATTGCAGTGAATAAAAGCAGCTTTAATGAAGACCATAATATCAATTCTTTGAACAATGTAAACAGTCCAATGGCAGGTTAAGGCTATAGTGAATGTCCACGTATGTGAATTGTGTATGTCTGGTGACCTTGTATTATTTTGGAATCATTTGAAAGGGGTTTATGAGTAGGAACGCTTTTTTTGGCTTTGAAGATTGTAAAATAGGTCATTTTCACGTCCAATTTCAGATGAACATAACATAAATACATGTACCAACTGCAGTAATTTTTTTAATAATGTTTTTTCCTGTTAATAGTTTTGTTAATTAGTATTTGTTTTGCAAAACCCAGAGATTCTAACAGCTCGTTACTGTCAATCCTAAAAAAATAGCCAGGGGCCTGCTTGAGTATGACGGATTCATGCCCAAAGCAGTGTTAAGGGACTTAGACTTTACAAGTTAGACCCCTTTTGAAATTGTTCCCAAAGTCCTTGATATTCATTTCAAGGTACTACTTACTGTTTTTGATAAAATAGCGAAAAAAAAAAATTGTCGAAACTGACATAAACTTGGTATCGATGTGTACAATGCATTGAAACTTACTAACTGAGGTACCACATAGTTTACAATTTATTTAAGTTTAGCAGTTATTTCGTATTTTTCCATTAAAAAAGATTACTGGGTATGTCTACCAGGTAGAATTCATTCCTTATGCATGCTTGGCTAGTCGGTGTTATCACGTGATATTACTGAGGTAGGTGTATAGCTTTATTATGTCACCCAGTTAGAATAAGTCTTTGTAGCTCAGTGAGTAAGACGCTGGACTTCAAATTTGGCAACGCGGGTTCGAACCCGGTCTCCGACACAATTTTTTTTTTATATTTTGGTACTTTTTTTACAATTATGATATTAAAGCGTAACACATTCTATTAGATAATTGTCCTGAGATTCGTTACAGAAAAAAACTTTTTTTGGTGCCAATCTGTGACACAGGCCCTTTAAGTTAGAACCCCTTTAAATGATACTTAATTTACATAGGGTCACCAGGGCCGGTATTCATACAATATCTTAGTCTACCTCAAGTCATTTCTTAACTTGAGTCGATTTCTTAAATTTTTCAAAGTCAAATCAAAAGGAAAGATTAAAAGTACGGATATTCAATGAGATTAATGTCGATGAAGTATTTCAGATATTTTTAAACTATTATATCTTTAAGATACATCATACTTAACTTAAGTCAAATCAAAAGGAAAGATTAAAAGTACGGATATTCAATGAGATTAATGTCGATGAAGTATTTCAGATATTTTTAAACTATTATATCTTTAAGATATATCAGTAATATATGATCAGTGACTTTGAGATACTTGACTAAGGAAAATGACTTAAAATAGGAAAAGACTTAAGAAGTTTTATGACTATCACCCAGGCATAGAAGTTTAATGCTATTACCAACTGTCCTATAAAATGATGAGCATATTTGTTCACTGGATACAGTAATATAGGACTTTTGATAATATAAGATAATCTCTTAGACAATCACATTTGATCAATACTGTTTCCTGAAAACAATGACTACAGTATGTGTATACAATACTGAACGCTTCTCCTACTACATTTCAATCTAAAAATGATGAGACATAACACATAATTTAAGGCCTTTTGACATGCAAATTGCTTTTCTTGCTATATTTTATATTTCAACACATCTTGAAATTCTCTTTACTAAAAATTTGAAGCTTATATTTTGAAAAAAGGCAAAAGATTTACAAAATTGCAAGCATTGTAATTATAAATGATATATTTAACAACCACTGACTATTCCAATTGCAAGAATCATGTCCAAAGGCCCAAAATCATGGGTCACGACTCATATACTGGAACACTAAGTATGCACTTTCTAATCAATATCACTATCTTTTCACTGCCTCTGTTTACCCGAAAAAAATCTCAGGAGCTGTTCATAGCACACGAACGTCAGAATGTTCCAGGAACCAAACCGAAGAAATGATGGCAAGAATCTGTAAA
Source organism: Mya arenaria (assembly GCF_026914265.1). Lineage (NCBI taxonomy): Eukaryota > Metazoa > Mollusca > Bivalvia > Myida > Myidae > Mya > Mya arenaria. The sequence goes on along the minus strand of NC_069127.1, from coordinate 24,672,880 downwards.
GTAACGTCATCATATATGTATAATTCTTTCCAGCTGGAAAATCATATTATCAGTTTCTTGTTGAAAAGACAAGAGGCATACATGCCATGAAAAAAAATCCCCAGGAAATTGGATCCATTCCCCATTCTCCATATGGGGGACTAAAATCCCCCATAAATATATATATATATACTCGTATATATAAAAAAAATCTAGTTTACAAAGTTTTTTCTAACAGAATTGAATTATAGCAGCATTTTTACATAAACATGTAAACGAGAAAGTAAAACCACAGTCTGTGAGTGAAACTGAATTATATCTTACATTTATATGAATATAACTTACATCGCAATCACTGTAATATAAATGTAGTTTAAACTTCAAGATACAGAATCAATTTTTTTTCACTACAGATAAAGATTGGAAAATTAATGACAGCCAAACAGGCTGTATTTGTACATTGCAAACTCCATTGCAGTTGAAGACATTAGACTGTATAACAGCATCAAGCAGCAAGAGAACTGCATGTGGATGCCAACGCTAGTCTGAATCAGGAAAAATTGCTACATCTTTGTATTGTCACATGTGTGTAACATGTGTACAAGGTTTCATGGGAATATTGTGAATTGTTTTTGAGTTTTTTGACGTAACTGCTGATGCTGACAACACCATGGCTATGACAATAACTTGACTTTAATCTTTGAAAAACAGATAAGCTAAGCTCTACCCTTTATATAGAGATCCAAGCCCACACTCCTTGACAAGCAGCCTGGCACACTGCAGCACATTAGTGTATTGGCCCGGGTTGCTGATGTAGCGCGTCTTCACAACGTCAACGGGAGAGGCTACCACCGTCGCCACAAAGCCTGCGCTGAACCCACTGACTACATGACACGGAAAGCTATCAGTCATCAAGTTCATGCTTAGTATCTTTTCTTTAATGAGGTCATAGGTGACTAGTTCACATACTCCGGTGATTGTGTTTCGAATGACATTTGGTACATACCCTGCAAATGGAAACATCACGTTCAGAATTCTCTATTGTGTGCACAATTATACATACCCCCATTCCATAAAGCATAAACATATAACACAGAGTAAATATCTGTCTTAATGGCAATAATAATTAAAATGAGGTTGATATATTTCTATTGCTACAAAGAAATACTATATTTATCAAGCTGTCTGAACAGTTGGTGGGGGCAAAATATTAATAAGTTAATAACACAATCCCTTTAATTAAATTGATTCTAATTTTTCGTTAGTGTATGCAGTATTAATGCCTGGCCAACATTATGCATATTCAAAAAGCTTGCTACTGCTTTATGGAGATTTGCAAAACTGCCGAAAAATGAGAATCAATCCTTAAATTTACTTATCGAGATCTTTTAAATCATGTTTTACATATGCATGACCCAAGTGAGTGAGCATCAAAATAAACATGTAACATGCTGGCATTTAACAGTACATGTGCATTGCTATCTTTAGAAATAAAGTAATAATATGTCTTGTCTCTTCATACATTAACTCACCTCTCCAAAGACCCCTGAAGCCGTCCTTTCGGGCGATGTCCAAGTAAGCCCTCATTGTCCCGCCAGGCATGCTCCCCATCCCCGCCCCGACCACCTGCATACGTATCTTCACCACCTCTGTTGGCTGGGCAACGGTAACAGATATGGACCCCGTAGTCATACCGGACAGGATACGAATCAGGACATTTGGTTTCTCCTCAAGGTCTTTGGTAATGCAAAACAAATATGGATTACTAACAACTGCCGCCTCTTTAACATTTAAAAATAAATAAATATGTTATACAATTACACACAGCTAAAGGAATTACATTCAAAATGATACAAATTTCCACACCTTGACCAAAAAGCTTCTGGTATCTGAGTTTCACATCATCGTAAAACCCAATCCTGATTGAAGAAAAGCAGAGCTGTCTCTGGAGTCCTGCTGTAAGCCCAGCGTATATTCCCTGGATACCTTCCCTTCTACTGATCAGGTTTAACGTTCCCATCATGCCAAGCGATGGTGTAAACAAAGTGGATCGGCGGACATAGTCACCGTTGATCAGCATTTCCATCACCTCCGGAAATAAACGCGGCCCAACTGAATTGCTGACCTTTGAAAATATAAACATTAAAAAATAAACATCGACTGAGACTCCTTGTTGTTTTATTTCAATTACTTCATTTCTTTTGTGTGATAAAACATAAATGCATTTACTGTCCTTTATTGACTTACAATGTGATACATCTTTATAAACATCATGAGCTATTAACAAATACCAAACCATCAGTTATATAACAAAACTATTTTTGTATGTTAAAACAACACATTTCATTTCAAAAATGTTTTTGCCATTCTGACTTCTTACTGGTATTTTGAAAAAAGTACAAAGTCTTGTAAACAAACCTGCAGGCGGACTTTAGCCATGTCCAGTGGATAGGTGATCAGGTCAGCACTGCATGCCCCCAGGCCGGCACTGGTCAATTTAATGGCCAGTTGATGGTCATCTGGATTGACCAGCCGATATGGCTGGCATGATGCAGGCATCTCTGCTTGTCGTTAGTAAATTCCTTCGTCCGAGTAGATTAAGCCAGTGTCACCTTTTCATTGTTGGTTGAAATACCCAGGACTAAAAATAAATAAAAATACACTAGGGTTTTAGCCAGGCTTTTAAGGAAAGGCTGCAGAAAAGACACAGGGTGCTAAAAGTGAAAAGGGCAATTTGCATTTGGCTGTAAAGATCTTATAAGATATTATAAATTTGACCAAAACTGTTAGAAATCTGTTTAATAAAAGCAGTTTCAAGTTCCCAATGTACAATCATATAATGAGCTTTGAAACAAAACAGAACTATTTGATTATCAAAAGCATTCAATTCTAAGATGGCAATATGGTTCACATGCTGGTCTCTAGGAGAGGAGAGGGATGCTAGCAAAAAAGGACAGGGTGCAACACCCACCTATAACTTTAAGCTACAACCCTAAGTGTTATGCACCAGTCAATTGTAACCACAGCCCCCCCCCCCCCCGTCCGGGAATAGCGGGGACTTTGACTTTCGGTCCAGCCAAGCCCGGGCAAAAGGGGATGAACTGCTGGTGAAACCCCCACCAAATGCCCACGCACCCCAGGGACTCTAGGTAAGGCCCATTCCCTGCTATATTTGGCGCGAAGACAAAACAACCGCATTCACCCGGCACTGCAGGGCCACCTGAAAGTTAAAAATACGGCCCATTTCCCCAGCTATCCCCGGTATACCCCCGGACCTGGGGGGGCTGTGGTTACAATTGACTGGTGCATTAACAAGGGCCTTTAACCAAATCTTAAAAAAGACCAGGGTACTGCAGAAAAGGGACGGTTTGCTAAGGAAGAAATGGGCTCATTGTATAACACTGATGAACATTATAATTTGACAGAAAATGTTAGGTTATTGTTTATCATTAAAGCAGTATTAGGAATCAACTGCTAAATATGTTAAGTTTGTATGTATTCACAATTATATTGTATTAAGTTTTGATAAGACAAGAGATACATGTATGTTTGACAGTCTTGAGCATCTAATCATATTAAGGCAGATGGGTGTCCATTCTGGTCTCCCTGAGGGCAGAACACAGTACACTATCAACCATTCATTTTTTTGCAGATTTTGCTATGCCCCGAGATTTTTCCTCACTGTGAACATTATCTTTTTAGCTCACCTGAGCACAAAGTGCCACAAGGTGAGCTATTGTGATCGGTCTATGTCCTGCGTCTGTCGTAGTTGTTCGGCGTCAACAATTGGTTGTAATCATCATCTTCTCCAAAACCATTTGGACAATTTTAATGAAACTCCATAGGAATGATCCTTGGTTGGTGCTTTTTCAAAATTGATCAAAAAAATGAATTCCATGCAGAACTCTTGTTGCCATGGTAACCTTAAGGAAAAGCGTCAACAAATGGTTATAATCATCATCTTCTCCTAAACCGCTTGGACAATTTTTAATGAAACTTCATAGGAATGATCCATGGTTGGTGCCTTTTCAAAATTGCTCAAAGAAATTAATTCCATGCAGAACTCTGGTTGCCATGGCAACCTAAAGGAAAAACTACAAAACTTTTTTTGGCAAATACTATAAGGCCTAATGCTTAAAATTTTGGTGTGTAATATTGTCTATTGGTTATCTATTATGTTTATTCAAATTATGCCCCTGGAAAAAAATTGGCCTCACCCCGTGGGTTACAAGTTCATTATAAATACATTTTGTTAAAATCTGATAGTTATGTAAAGTTTACTCTTGAAGCAAGGGCAGCAAGTCTTGCTATATGGTCTCCCTTTTTGTTGGAGATTGCACTACCGGTACTTTCCTTTTTTAGTAACAAGGGAATAGATTTTAAATTTTATTAAGACTTCAACATAGTCACTTCTAAGGTAATTATTGTTCTTTTTTTTAAGGTTCATAAATTCAAATAATTATTATACACTTTACTCTTTAGAAGAAATTTCATTTTACTTTATGATAAATTTAATAATCAGACTTTTCCATTGAACTTCATGTTTATTGTAAACTTCATGTAGATTATTCTACAATCTAAATGTAAGCTACAATCTTATCTTTTGTTTGGATAGTGAATAAGCCTTTTATAAAGAAGAATTTGATTCTAAATAATTGTAGGATGGAGATGTTGTCCTAGATGGAAGAAGAGATAATATTAGTTAAAGGTGCAGAATGTGTACGGAGATTTAATTTCAAGAACTTAAGGCAGTTTATTAATTTTATTGGATGGTGCACTGTTTGTTGTGTGTGTGTGTGTGTCTATACTTAAAGTTATTTTAGTGTGCAAGCAATTTAACATAGTTTTGTCAGTGTGCAGGCAATTGAACGAAGTCCTGTCAGTGTGCAGGCAACTGAAAAAAGTCCTGTCAGTGTGCAGGTATCTGTATCAAGTGCTGTCAGAGTGCAGTCAATTATCAAGTTCTGTCAGTGTGCAGTCAATTATCAAGTTCTGTCAGTGTGCAGTCAATTATCAAGTTCTGTCAGTGTGCAGGCAACTGAACAAAGTCCAGACAGTGTCCAGATATGAGAATCAAATTCTGTCAGTGTGCAGTCAATCATCAAGTCCTGTCAGTGTGCAGGCAACTAAACAAAGTCCTGTCAGTGTGCAGTCAATCACCAAGTCCTGTCAGTGTGCAGGAAACTGTTACAAGTCCTGTCAGTGTGCAGGCACCTGTGACAAGTCCTTTCAGTGATTATCCAGGCAACATGTCAGGGCTTTTTCTATAGTACCCACGGGTCCGACTATCGGACCCGTTCCCAAAGCAAAATATAAGATATTTTTCCCAATCTTAAGAAAAAAATCCCAATCCAAAAAAAAAAATTTTTTTTTTTTTTTTTTTTTTAGAAATTCTTTTTACCTGTACTGGTTCATTTTCAACATCCTAATAAATTATGTGATGTGAAGTTTTTTTGGTAATTGAACTCGGAAATCATTGATTTTTATCACATTCAGAGATATGAAATATTATCTGTCATGATTTATTGCAATAGATATTTACACCCCAAGGATTGATATTTCAGCCATTGTGGGTCCTTTATAGGGAAAATTAACTAATATTAAATCATTTCCTAATTCACAGGAGACTAGACAGCTTTTTCTTTTCACTGTAAAATTTCCCAATTTCCGCATTTTCACGACGCATAATTTCCCAAAATGTCTAGGGTCTTTTTCCCAAAATGGGCAGAAAAAGCCCTGCATGTTTGACCAGTATGTTTTTCAATATTCTTTGAGAACAAATATCAAGCTATATTGATTACAAAAGGTTAAACTCTTTTACTCAGGTAAGCGATTTAGGGCCATCATGGCCCTCTTGTTTATCTATAAGCATAGCACACACAGTGTTAATTTCTATAATTTAGTCCGCATCAAGTCAATGCTTTACGCTGCGTTGTGAAGTGTTTACCTGTTAAATAATGGTAATTAAGGTAGCTGTTAATCTATTTTAATGGCTACAGTAAATTGCTGTTATTGTTTTTCTAATCCGCTCTGAGAAAATATTTGATAAACATTACATTTTGCATGAGGTGAATGGCATTTTATTTTGATTAATTATAAACATTGAAAGTTACTGGGGTCAAACAAAGGTTCAAAGATCACCGCCAGGTTGAATGCCTTCTTGCATTGTTTTCTGTGGAAAATTCCCCAAAACGTCACTAGCTATTTTAAACTTTTTTTCTTTACAGGACATTGCGACAGGTGAAAACTATAATTATACCTGTCACAACAAATTTTAACCTGTTGCAATGTTTCAAACCGTATTCAGTAACATCAAACTAAATCTTGATAGTAAATTCAAATAAGTTGTGATTCCCCACTATTACATAATTATTTAGATGTTCTTGGTTGGTGTCCTACTGTTATAAATAAATAAATAAATGGGAGCTAAACATAAAGACAAAAAAATAAATATTTTGATTTTTTTCTTCTTTTTCCTTTTAGTCATCATTTTTTCCTCCCTTGCCTTTCCAAAAGTCTCTTTATTTAAGTCCTCCTCAAGATCGTACAACCCTGAAGCAGTTAGATCTTAATCTTTTAATTAATCTTGACATTAAAGATAAGGATATAAAATATAACAAATAGGACACCGTAAATCATTGATTATAGGAAAAAACTCTATATCTACGGCCGCAGGCTTACAACCAATAGCACAAACTGTTGTGGTGACAGCTGTGTTGTTCAACCCATTATACCATGTGTTTGAAATAAATGTACTTAACTTGTTGAGTTGAGATCATTTAAGGGGGTATAATATACGGCTGTTCCTTATACAATTCGTGTTGACAATAATTAATTTGTCTAAATCTTCAGTTTAACATGCAAAAGTGGAAGCAAAGTTCTTGTTATTGACTAGGTTTAACAGAGCGGAAAGAGTGTCAACATGGTATTACATCATCATATTTAAATTAACAAGATTTCCCAGAACCATCTCCCCAAAAATATTTACTGAATTTTGTTATTTCCAAACATTTCCATAATACCCTGTCTATTAATAAGTATAAAGGTACAAATGAAATCGGAGTCTTACGTGTATTTTCGACTTTCATGACAACATTTCCAAAACGTGGTTAATAAATAGTGATTCACGGACTAACACACTGAATAATATTAATGATTTAATAGTTAAAAAATAAACACTGAACATTTAAAATAGAAACTGAAAGTAAATTTTCTGAAAACAAAATGACTTGTCTTTTTTCACCGCACATTGTGACCGACCAAAACATAAGTTTCCAGATATGTCCGATGGTCATTCTCATTGTCTGTGTATATTCATGTTTACATGTATTTTGAAAATAATTGATAACTTTTTGTGAAATTAAAATATAATTTACTTTAACATATTTATAAGACATGTGATGTAAAGTTAGGAGCTGTTTCGCGTTAAAAAGGAACATTAACATGTTCAAATAATAATAAAAGTTCCCTTAATGTCTATTTTTGTGCCTAACTCGTTCACTAACTGGTCATGTTGATCAATTTTTCAACTATTAATGTCCCTTAAAATACTTTAATAATTGCTCAACTTAAGTTAACTTAAAATTTCCAATACATGTGTATACAAAAAATAAATAGTTAGTTAACAGAACAGTTACTTTTCATTATTTAAAACCGGCAATTTTATGCATTTTCCTATAATTACCTCTTTAACGTTTAAAGGCAGTTTTGTAGAAAAGGGAGGTTATTCGTGTTTGATGTTCCTAAAATGCGTAACGGAAAAAAACATTACCTTGTGTCAGGTAAGAACCAAAAAGCTTTTTTGACAAATAATCAAGAACTTTGCCTTTGCATGCAATTTTTATTGGCCAGTTCTATTGTGTCTTCTGTTTGCAGTTGCTTTGAAAAAAGATGGAACAAAAACCTCAAAGATAGGAGTGTTTCCTTCACACTTTGAATTAAAGAATGTTACACATTGAATGGTTATATATATTCAACACGTACACTTATATACATATGTTTATACATTTACATAGCTTTATGTATATTTATACATGCGTTTTCTTTTTTTTATTATCACTCTTCAACCCAAATACACAAATTGTTATTTAAAGATGCACTCTTTCTCCCAGATATAAGATTTACCACAATTAATAATTTTGTTTTAAAATTTCAAAAAGGATGAATAAATGTCGAAAACAATGGTTCTTATGAAGGACACCGAGTTTAATTTGAAAGAAATGAGCATAAAACACGATATTTCTACCTTGTGAGACTATAGTAGACCACAGTAAATCTTTTAGCATTCACCAATCATTTAATATTTTTGCGCTTTCTGCTATTAAATACACGGTTACAATCTTATTATCAGAAATTAATATTTTCGATAAATGCATTTTTTAGTAAGTAGTTAAAGGTTTATCCGTCAAAATTGATGTTTGTTATGCATGTGTATGAATTGATTTTGAATAAGAGTGTCACTTTAACTATTAATGCGTATTAGGGGTTTAACATACAGGTGGTATATAACATTCTAATGATATACACTTATAATAATTATAAGTGAACAATTTCACTATGAAAAACATACCCAATGGATTTTGGTTATTTATACTGTATTTTGATCCACAAGGTTACTTAACATTAACAGTCTGAAAGAGACGACGACAATATAATTTGGTTATACGGGGAAACGTTCACTGCACTTTATCATTTATGTTCTAGCACTGCGACGTACCATACATTGACAAGCGACAAACAATTTAACAACAATTTCAAATAAAAGCAAGTTTTGCATGGTAAATATCTAAATTATAAAGTATGTTCTATTTCATTGCTCCAGTCGTATTAGAAATGACCAAAACTTATTGTGTATTAGCCTCGTTCTTTTTTAAACATATTTACCTGTTCACGTGCATTTGTATGTATGGTTTAGCGACGAGTCACACTTTTGTCTGGTCATGCATGTAATCAGGATATGACGTTCTGGGTCAACGAACCGCTGCATTGCTTCACCGAGAAGTAATAATACAGTGGAAAGGTAACAGTTTGGTGTTCCATGTCATCAAATGAATTATTGTTCCATACGTGTTTAACGATACAGTGAATTCTAAACAGTATTTGTCCCTTCTAAGACCCATTTCCCCTGCACTTCAAAAACAAACGCAAAATAAACAGAACAACTGGCTCATGCAAGATGGTGCTACTGCACACACATCTAATGAGGCATTATATTTTCTACACAAATCATTCGACGACAGGGTGACAGCAATACCCAGGCGTCAAACAGTGAGGAATTTCTTGGCCCGCATACAGTCCTGATCTCAACCCGTGCGACTTCTTTCTCTGGGGCTACCTGGAGTCGCCAGCCGAGCGGTCTTCGGGCTAGGCGGAATGCTATACATGCAACTTAACGTACTTACTTTGGTATCTGAGTTGATGCTTATAAAATAAGTATATATTGCCCTATTTACCATTCGACGTTGAATCAAGAAAAAATCATAACATTTGGGTATTTCATTCCTTTTTTGTAAAAAGAGCTTTTTACCCTACTCAAATTGACATTACCTTACCATTTTGGCTAGTACTGGCTGTAATAAGGGGAAAACAAGAGAGCCGTCTGTTATTTTCCTTAGTCCAACAAGGAGAATGCCATGACACGTATTAAAGCCTGGGTAATGTACGTTGCTTTAAATGGTCGAACCCCGTCGGCTCGAATTCGCTTGGCTCGATTTCCTTGTTGGCTCAAACTTGATGTAAAGGACCGATTTTTTTTACCTTTTGGCTTGATATATGCTTGGCTCGACGTTTTTTTTCCGGTCCCTAGGTTATCGAACTTCGGGTTTCGACTGTATGTGCACATTGGCTAAGAAGGTTCCATTGCATTTTGGAAGGCATTCGGAGCTCCTCGGCCATTTTTTTCAAAAACAACGTCGGGTGTATGCCGGTACAACAGTTGAAGTAGTTCGTAAATTTTTGAATAATATCATTAATTAAATGTAGTGTTTAAGAGTTGTATATATTGATCTCAGTTTAAATTGATTGCCAGTGAAGTGTTTTATTGCAAACATAATTAAGATTCCCAAGAGTTAAGTCATAAATTTTAACTGCTAAATAGGATAACTACGCGATCTATTTGCAGCGGACTTAAACGTACCGCTTTTTGAGTATGTAAACCGTCCAAATACAACCGAGGTTGTTTTCGATAAAAATGCCCGAGGAGTTCCGAATGTTTGGAAGGGTTTCGAGTTATGGCCAAGATTAAAGCTTCTGTTTACAACATCACTGAAAACTCCAACGATGACGACACCAAGACTTTGATAATACCTCATTCTATTTTCAAAAACAGACGAACAAATAGCTCATCACCAATGAAATTATAATGTTATATTTAATGCTAGAGAATGTACAATAATCATAATATATAGAGATTGCATGTATAGAAAGCACGGATGGTAGTTAATGGAAGTATCATGAAAACTGTGCGACGTCCAAGGATTAGTACAACGACCATTGTCCTGAGTCAGACATACATCATGTATGTCTATAACGTTGCCATAAGACATGTTTTACCAAATCGTGGTACAAACACAGTGGTTTTGCAATCGGAACTCTTCGGCCGTTTTCCATTGAAAACAACATTGGATGTAAGCCGGGACATCAGTTGAAGTAGTTTGTAAAAAAATAAATAATTAATTTAATAGTATTGATTAAATCTAAATAGTAGTGTTTTAACGTGTATTTTGTATTACTAAGTTCAAATTGATTTTCAGTGCAGTGTATAATTGCATAAATAGTTAAGATTCCCTAGAGTAAATTAAGTCATGAAGTTTAACTGCTAAATTGAAATTACTACTGATTTACTTGCAGCGAAGTTAAACTGTATAAATTTCTGACATTGTAAACCGTCCATATACATCCAATGGCGTTTTCGATGGAAAATGACCGAGGAGTTCCGATTTACTGGTTTTGGTTCAGTTCAAAGGAATTTATTGATGAACGCTTCATAAAGTGTCCAAACTTCTCAACTTTATCAGTACGGTATCAAATCGGAAAGACTAGGCTGAGTGATGATTGTTCTGTACAAGGAGAATTCCAGAAGTGAATCCTCTCTGCAGTTGCTCATAGAACACGAAGGTCAGAATGTTCCAGGTCCCAAATCTTATAAATGATGGAACGAATCTGAAATATGGGAAAGCAAATATAAAGTGCATATACGTCACTAGGGGATTGAAGTTTACTTTTTACTTCAATATATATAGGTGGAAAAAAATAAATAAAATATGCCCAAAATGCACCATTCCGGCCTAGAATTTTTTTTAAATTTCTTGACGGCATACCCCCAAATCCCCGTTAACGCTTTACACCAAATACGTTTCGGTTCCAAAAGAGGGTGCAAGATAAAAGGTTACGCCCGCAAGTTACGCCCATCTCACGTCAAATTCTGGACCCGCCCAAGCACTTGACTTCATAGCATTTTCGATGCAAGTTACACAGTTCATAGAAAAAAAATGGTTGGAAACCCGCAGTTTTGGGTACGTGGTATTCATTTCTTAAGGTTTACACGGTTCTCATTAGTCACCCACCCCACACCCCACCTTTGATACGCCGAATACTGGTCCGTTTTTTTTCCACCGCGCGAAATGGATTCGGATTCCATAAGAAAACAAGCAAACATAACCTACAGTTGACTTCCATTTACAAAATCGTGAATATGATATAACATTCTGTGATGAATACATGCACAGAAAATCCCCGAGCCGCCCCCTCCCCCCTCTTGCTCAGTGGCCCTATATCTTAATGTAGCCTTGTTCTTTATATAAAGTATAACATCATAATTTATGTATAGTCTTGTTAAAGACCTTATTATGAAATATGTATTAATAATTGCAGAGGGTGGGAGTGAGTGACTTCCATAACTCTAACACTTTACTTATCATTTGCCAGGTTACTTTAAAATTTAAATGAATAAGTGTCACTATAATCAGATCACTAGAAGTGTTGTTGTTGTTGTAATTGCTGTTGTTGTTGTTGTTGGTGGTGGTGTTGTTTTGCTACACGAGAAACATAATGACATAATTTCATGGCAAGTCATAAAAAATAAAGCAAACCAACCCTTTGTAGAGAGCACCATGGCCACATTCCTGCACGAGAGAGGTGGCGCAGTGGATGACGCCACGGAACTCCCCGGGAGAGGCGCTCATGTAGCGCGTCTTCACGACGTCGACTGGAGAGGCTACAACCGTGGCCACAAACCCAGCGCTGAATCCGCTCACTACGTGGCACGGGAAGTTATCCGTCATCCAATGACGCTGGATTATCATTTCTTTGATGACGTCATAGGTGACGAGCTCGGATACGCCCGTCACGCTGTTTCGGGTGACGTTCGGCAAGTATCCTATTTATAATTAAATGCAAATGTATAATGTAGTTTGATCAAATAAAATGTAAAATCAACATATAATAGAATCATAAAATCAGACTGTTCACAAATACGCAGTTGCGTGATGAAATTATGACAGGTCGAAGTTTTTGTCACACCAAAACCCCCGAATTTGTAATATAAACCGAAGGGGGGGGGGGTGGGGGGTAATATGCTGTCAGTCATCGATCTGCGTAATCCCAAATTGGTCGCATCATGTTTTTTTATTATTTTCTCCAATATAACTGTATAGGAGCTTTCGAGGCATAGGATTTCCCAAAAGTTGGCAATTGCAATGGTCAACAAAATGGCAGATAGTCGTAAAGCAATGTTCGAACTCATAGAGAGTGAATGTGTAACCAGTACATGCTGCAGTTGACAAAATACCACGTACTGGTTCATCTAAACAATGATCTTGGAGTAAAACATCCCCCCCCCTCTTATGAACTCCCTCCTCACCTCTCCAGAGCCCTCGAAGCCCCTCCGTCCGGGCGATATTACGGTACGCTTGGAGGACCCCACCGGTGTACGCAGCCCCACCCCGTGCGCCCGCAGCCTGCATCCGGATCTTCACCACTTCCGTCGGCTGGGCCACCGTCACGGAGAGCGCTCCAGTCGACAGGCCCGCCATAATACGGATGTAAACTGGGGGAGTGACGTTCTTGTCTGCATATAGGGGAAGTTTAGTCATTAACTAACACGGGAATTATGGAATCGGTCGGAAAAAAACTATACAATATATAGCTAATATTTTAAATGTTACATGATATCCGACAAAAAACAAATATTGACTTGACTTAAATTCACTTGACTTGATGCTATGTTGTTGTTGCCAGCTATTTTTCGTTTGGAAAGTTATTTATCGTCTATGCGAAAAAAGTCCAAGAAAAAAAATATGACTCTATAAACGACATTGTTTCTAAGTCTGTTATATATCGGTGCTAATGATTTATTAGTTACTGAACAATTTAACAGAGCTAGTATATTTGGTATTATCATTGAGATATGGCAATAGAAGCAATGTCCATGTTGTACTGTACAAGTGGATCTAAATGTGGTGTTCTAAATAAGGAAAGATAATAAACTTAAATAAAATATATTACCACATATAAATCCTTTGAAAAATATATCAAGTAGTTTGAGTGCTAGAGTTTGCATATTAATTTCTAAATAGTCCTGTTGCTTTGAGTTCTCCTATTTCAATAGTGTTTTTTATCATTACGTTTATAATCGACCAAAAGATATACCTTGTCCAAACAATGTTTGGTACTTCCGTTTTACGTCGTCATAAAGGCCAATGCGGATAGTTGAAAAACAAAGCTGTCTCTGCAGCCCGGCCGTCAAACCCGCGTACACGGCCCGGAAACCATCCTTCCGGGCGATAGCCGCCAGTGTTCCGAGCATTCCTTCAGGCGCCGGAAGTAGCACCGACCTCCGCACACAGTCTCCGTTGACAAGCAGTTCCATATTGTCCGGCAGGAGGCGCGGCATGGGGGAGTTCCGGATCTGAAAACGTTTCGATGGTGCTTAATTTGCATATTCGGATATCCTCGCGTTCTTATTTGGCTAAATAACTTTAGCTAACAGTTTCTATTGTTTCTAACCATAACTTTATGCTGACGGAAGTCAACCCAAGCTAAATTGCCATGGAAATAACATACTTTTCATTTATATCAATAAAAAGGAAAACAATTATACCCCCAAAAACAACAACCGAGAAGAAAACATCCTATCTACCAATCAACAATTTTTACATAGAAACCGAGTCAATCGAGTTACCACCATAAGCTAAAATATTTACAATTAAAATAGAAATGTAACGTTATTTCACTATTTCTGCTATTCCAGTTTTAGTTTGATAAAAAAAAATGTTTATACGGTAAACACTATTTATTGAAACATATTTAAAAAAAGTAAAGAGGTAATAATAAATGCTTTCATTACAACTATCTCCTCAGGAGTATCTCAGTGCCGTCGGTTTTCATTATAATAGGGCGGTATGTCATAAACGGACTATAAAATAAAGTGACCAACTTTATTTTCCTATATATCTTCATATTCAATCGAAACTCGGTATGTCGAAGTCTCGAAGACAAGTCATCGGGATCTTGGGAAATAAATAGAGATAACGAACATTCCGTATAACCGAAATAGAAAAAGTTTATAACTTTACTAAAAGAAATCGAAAAAAGTTCGACATTGCCAGAACATCGCGATAACAGGTTTCGACTGTATATCGTTATTTTTAATGAGTATGATATATCTGCCATACAATATTTCTGCCCATAGTAATAGTATTTAAAAAAACAAAGGGTATTCAATATTTACAAACCGGCTGTTCAAACCAGTTTGTACTGGTAACCGAATGGCTATATGTTATATACTTTTTGTAGATTGTATAATATCAGTGCCAAAGATCTCAAAGATACCCATACATAGTAAAAAGCTTCTTATGGTACGATTATTTAACATCTAATGTATCATCTCGACGACGCAAACCAATCGTAACAACTCTTTTTATACAGTGACCGTACTTTTCCCTTCGTTTTTTACAGTGACATTGTTCTGTGACAACCGTTTTTAACTGAGAGACCGAGAACTTTGGCTGCGGTTTTTATATTGTGACCGTATATCTGTTCTACAGTTTTAATAAAGTGGTCTTGTACTGTACCAAAATAATTAATATATTGACCGTGTATATTGTCAACGCTTTTTATTTATATTATATATCGAACGAGTACTGTAACTCCGGTTATTATATATTGACCGTTTGTTGTGTCTATGTTTTTATATATCGACCGAGTACTGTTGCTCCGGTTATTAAATATTGACCGTGTATTATGACTAGTATGATGCTTGTATATATTTCAATTACGTCCCCCGGTCCTTTTAGATAGTAATAATTAAGACTTGGAATAGACAATTCTAATTCTGGATTCAACAAATGGGGGTTATAATGTATGATGCAATATAAATATAGCCTAGAACTTTACCTGCAGCCTGACTTTGGCCATGTCCAGCGGATATGTTACAAGGTCTGCAATACAAGCCCCGATTCCCGCACTCGCAAGCCGCACCCCCAGGGGGTTCTCGGGGTGAGGGTGCACCCGGTACGGCTGGGACGAACTTGACGTCATTTCCGCTCTAGTCGCTGCTTTTCAGACTGTAACCCTTGGCATGCACGCGTGATCGGAGGGTCAGAGTCAGATGTTGACCACATCTGTGTGACAAAATAAAATTGAATCCAAAATGTAAATGTTATAAGATAACATTATTATTCTAGTTCATTTTAATGAAAACGCGGCGTGGGCCGTATTGATTAAGCATTTTAGTGAACATGTTCAACTTAATGAACATATGCATTTTTTTTTCTAATAAAATAAACAAAAATTTTACATACCAAATATATGAAAATAAGCAAGAATATAAAATCGAAGTGAAGAAAAGCATATGAATTAATCTGATGAAAATAAAGTTGAAAATATTCATAAAGGTGTTCCATGAAAACGCCGCAACGGCACCCAAAATTAATCAAAATAATGATATAATAAATGAATGATTTGAAGTGGGAAAATGTTAATGACACTTCAACAATATCCATCCAGTCTCATGTATAGGAAATAACTTGATGCGCGTTTTCTTTTTTATTCTAATTGCTTCGTGTTCTTTCGAATCCCGAGGATTTAAAATAAATGTAATTGTTACTGCGTTGTACGAACTCATAAGTTATAAAAAGCTTTGTATTCTTACCAGAAATAAATTATATTCGTTCACCCGTCCGTATGTAAGTCCAGCCGCCCGTCCGCCCTTTCGTTCGTAGATTCATTCACTCATTAATTCATTATGCGATCGATTATTGCGCACTAAGTATCGTTGTATTTACTGCTTTTAACAGCAACTTGCACCCAAATGATCGCAAATGACCATTAACAGTTAATTGCCTGACTCTACTTTTGGTTGTACCGAAATTACGTATAAACCAACAGCAAATCAAATCCAAATGATCCCATATGAATGTAAACAGCTAATTGCCTGACTCAACTTTTGGTTGAACTGAAATTACGTATAAACTAGTGTGGAGGTTAGCAAGTATAACGTTTGTTATTGACAAACTACACCAATAAATCGTTAGGAGGTAACAAGTTTGACAAAGGCAGAGAGTTTAAACATGAAATATAGACAAGAAATATATTATATTGCATAAACACGTATGTCATTCTGTAAAAAAGAGTTACCTGCAGTTTTTTTTTTATAGTTTATGGTATCATTCATTCTTAAGTGAATTCGTATTTACTAAATACTCTCTAATGCCAGTAATTAATTTATAGTTGGTTCAAAAATACATTAAAAAGAATCTACCAACCACCACATGAAATATAAACATGAATTATAATGGGCCGATTGTTCAGAACTTTGTTTTATCACATGCTACACCTTGTTTCCGGTTTAATATAACCATCACGTATTTTTTTATATTACACATGTGTAATATAACATTGCTCTTCATCTATTGGTCAGAAAATATATCCCTCCCCATTTATATAAAAAGTTAATTGGCAAAAAGGAACTGCTAATTGGTAATATTCCTGTATACCAAACCTTCAATTCTTATTTTATTTCTATAATAAATATTTGTTTGGTTAGAGTAGTTGAATTTCTTTGTAAATATTAAGAGGATAACAAAGTATGTCGTCTTGATATCTTGAAAACGCAAATTTAAAAGCGTCCAAAATTTAGTTTATTTTAACCGAAAATGAACACAAACATTATGACGTCACATCTACTAGATGACGTCATGATGTTTATGTTCACTTACGGTATAACAGAAAGAAAGATTTCGTTAAAATTTAAGTGTTTAAAGTGTGATTTTTACTGGATATCATCTGAGAATGCATTCTTAAATAAACGGAATTAAAACGATCGGGTATATATGCTGTTTTAAATAAATCCTGGTACTACATTCCTGCAATGTATGTAGCGCGGGAAATGACAACACTTGGTGATATTCGGCTCATCAGCCTCGCAGGTGAAACAGGTAGGTTTTTTTGCCATTTTATACCGGAAAAAGCATGTGATAAAAAGAATCTGACACTCGTTGTCATTTAATACCAATTTTTATTAAACTCGTCCAGAAAAACTGTTAGTAAGCTCGCCAAAGGCTCGCTAACTAACAGTTTTCCTGAACTCGTTTAATAAAAATTGGTATTAAATGACAACTCATGTCAGATCCTCTATAGAGTTAATAACGTTATTAACGTCATCGTTGTTAAATTTCAAATCAATATTGCTCTGTAAGCTTAACAGATACACTTATGATTTGCAGTGTTCCTAACAAGAGGTGAGACAACTGTTTCAGGCGTACTTGTTTTATTTAAATATATGAGCACATCTCATCACACAAATAGTTCATCTATAAAAGTTAACAACAATGTCGTTAATCAGGTTGTTAACTTTAACAAAGTTCTGAATAATCGGGCCATTGTATAAACATGTCATACTATAAATAGGAGTTACTTGCAGATTTATTTTTTATTTTATGGTAGTTTATAGTTGGTAAAAACATACATAATTAAAAAAAGAATCCACCACCCACCACCCACCCCTTCGGATGAGCGCAGGGCCGACCTGAATCCGTTACTTCCCACGCGGTAGGCGTAGGATCAACCTGTGCCCGTCACTCCCCACACGGCGGGCGTTGGCCCAACCTGAATCCGTCACTCCCCACGCGGTGGGCGCAGGGCCGACCTGTTTCCGTCACTCCCCTTGCGGTAGGCGTAGGGCCAACCTGGATCCGTCACTCCCCACGCGGTGGGCGCAGTGCTCTCTGTTCAAAATGAGCATAAAAGTGTATTGATCAATTAAAAAATACTAGGTACCGTATTTAAAATTCCTTCATGTTTGCAGTAAATAAAATATTGTGAAATTGATGATACATTTCACTGGTTCTATGACAAAACAAAAATTGAATTTATGGGCTGATTATTCAAAAATTTGTTAAAGTTAACAACGCGATGAACGACATCTCTGTTAACATTTAAACATAAAATAAAACATCGCTTACATATTTAATTATAAATAAGTACAGCTGAAACACATGCCTCAAATCTTGTTAGAAATACAGCAGATCATAAGTGTATCCATTAAACGTCCAGAGAAGTAACAATTTGAATGTTAACAACGATGAAGTTTCAACATTGTTAACTAAAATAACAAAGTTCTGAACAATCGAACCACAGTCTCTTACTGTACTTACTCTGAAAAAGCCTTAGAAACGTATAAGAAAATATTTCAATTCAATAGCAGGCTTAAGAATGAATTAACTCGTGTTATTCTCAGTGCACGGATTTGTGACACGATCGTATGTTCATGTATATATAGGGTCAGCCATTGACTATATCGAAAGAGCCATAATTAATGAGTTCAAATGGACGGACTATGGTTCTTAGATACTATATTTACAAATATGACCGAAGATAATTGTTTTGGCGACCAGCGTAAGCTGGAACCAATAACAAATCAATCAATTTAATCCTACTCCCAGGCATTAGTAAATCTATTGAAAATGTGACAGAAGATCTTCTTTTGCTGAAAAGCGTTAGTAACGCTATTGAAAATGCGGCGGAAGATATGTCCTTTGCTGAAAAGCGTTGGTTACGCTATTGAAAATAGGGCGGAAGGTCCCTATTTGCCGAAAAGCGTTGGTTACGCTATTGAAAATAGGGCGGAAGATCCCTATTTGCCGAAAAGCGTTGGTTACGCTATTAAAAATAGGGCGGAAGATCCCTATTTGCCGAAAAGCGTTGGTTACGCTATTGAAAATAGGGCGGAAGATCCCTATTTGCCGAAAAGCGTTGGTTACGCTTTCGAAAATAGGGCGGAAGATACTTATTTGCCGAAAAGCGTTGGTTACGCTTTCGAAAATAGGGCGGAAGGTCCCTATTTGCCGAAAAGCGTTGGTTACGCTATTGAACATAGGGCGGAAGGTCCCTATTTGCCGAAAAACGTTGGTTACGCTATTGAACATAGGGCGGAAGATCCCTATTTGCCGAAAAGCGTTGGTTACGCTATTGAACATAGGGCGGAAGATCCCTATTTGCCGAAAAGCGTTGATTACGCTATTGAACATAGGGCGGAAGATCCCTATTTGCCGAAAAGCGTTGATTACGCTATTGAAAATAGGGCGGAAGATCCCTATTTGCCGAAAAGCGTTGATTACGCTATTGTAAATAGGGCGGAAGATCCCTATTTGCCGAAAAGCGTTGATTACGCTATTGAAAATAGGGCGGAAGATCCCTATTTGCCGAAAAGCGTTGATTACGCTATGCTTAATACCAGATAAATAACTAAATTTGATTACACACTTTGAAGCAAAAATGTCACCAGCCTCTTGACCAGAGCCTGTACATGTAGTTTCCATATCATATTCAATTTTTCAATTACATCATTATATCTAAATAAACACTTCCCTTTGAATTTCTTTATATCGTTTAATTTGAACCTTCGACAACCACCCTGATTGTGAAGTATGTTTCGCAAAGAACTCCGCACAAATTTAACACAGTTGTTTAAGTGCAATGAAACAAATACACTTGAGTTTGATTACGTGCACGAGTTTGATTGCGTGTGCACGTGTAGTCTAGTGCTCAAGTTTTTTTGTCAATAGTGTATTTGGTTTATATAATTGATGGTAAAAGGATTTATATTAAATATGCATGAAGCTAGCATTGATCATGGTTCACGTACCCGAAGTCCTCTCTTTTGATTTTTTTTGTTTCAGCTACACAGTAATGTGTGATTGATCGGTGTATATTAAACTTGCTATCGCATTTTAAAAGTGAATGTCATTTTGTCTTGGAAACGACGTTATTATAAATGACGTCAAATGAATAAATCAAGATAGAAAAGCAAATGACGTCAACGGCAATACTAATTGTATACTACACAATACATTTATATTATAAAAAGGACTTTTCAATGGCGGTACATTTACGTTTTGTGCTTAGATTTTCCTGGGAATTGGTTTAATGGTCCCAGGATTTTCGCATGCAGAAACATTACCTTTGAACGCTAATAAGTGTAAAATTTCAAAATTGTTATAACTTTGCTTTACGAAAACCGAAATGAAAATGTTACACATGACATGCGGTTTTTTACGGAAATTACATAATTATAGATGCAAGGTTGAGTATTTTTAAACACACATACTGTGCATTAAAGACACACATTTTACACAGTAGTGTCACGAACCTATAAACCTTTATATGTGATTTATAGGTCCGTGGTAATGTACATATTGACATTTATTGTAGCGCGTTCTTATGGAAGTTGCATGTAGACCTTATGATGGGGGGCGAGACAAATCGGCCCCTTACCAAATCGGCCTACTACCAAATCGGCCCCCTAAGACGTTTCGACCCTGCCATTTCGTCCCCTTAATTTAATTGACTCGAGACGTTTCGGCCCCTTACTGAATTTCAACACAGAAATTTCGGCCCCTTACTTTTTTATTTTATTTTTTATTTAATATAAAGAAAAAACATATGAATTTTCAAATTGTATTTCAAAAGACGTTGTACATGAGATCTGTAAAGTCACAAATAGACATTCATGAAATATATTGATAAGATTGCAAAAAAGCATTAAAATCTAAACCCTTATCTTGAATATAAAATTAAAAAAAAAATAATAGAACATACTTTGTTAAAACTGTATTATATAAATCAAATATAATAAAAACTTCAAAGAAAAATTGTCTTTGATCAATGCATTCTTTGCCAGGCAAACTGTTGGTATTGAAGGTGTGAAAAAGACTTTCAAAGACGTGTGAGTGTGATTGAATAAGTGTCTTTTATTTCTTAATGTTTTGGGTTTTGGACTTTTGATAATATTTGTAATGTCTGATTCGGATTTGTGTATTGTGTGCGATAAGGTTGTGAGGCCGCTGCAACAGGCCATCACCTGCGATGAATGTGACAGATGGCAGCACCGATCGAGTCTGCGATACAGGTAAGTGTTAGCAATATTAGTTTAAACATATTTATTTTACAACGATTGTGAAACAAGTTATTACAACATTATATTAATCAGTCTCGTTGGCACGATTTTACGCGAGAGTGTGGTATTGTGTTGTGGGGGGAACCGGAGAACCCGGAGAAAACCCACTTGTCCGGCTTGGTGACCACAAACCAAACTCACATGCGCCCAAGCCGGGAATCGAACCCGGGTCGCCTAGGTGACGCTAACCGGACAACCGAAACCGTTAGCAATATTAATGTTTTGTAGACAACCCTAAAATGTATAATAAATCTTTCAAGATATGGCTATGTATGTAACAGCGAGTTATCCCATAATTCATGTTATTTAGACATGAAAACATATTCTAATTCTGAACAATGTCACATTAATCCATAAGACATTGATGTGCGCATGCATGTTACAGTATGCTCAAAACAACTAAACATAATTTGTAAACTCAGACTGTACCGAGAGACTGGAGACCGGAGATTAGTGTTTACCGGCCATAGTCTAAAACATCGCACCCTATTGGCAAAGCCAAGATGGCTGCCTTTAGGTCAAGTCTGGTTATAAGTACATTAAAAAGACAGTCTTTGCAGGTTCGAAAAATTTCAACTGCAAGACCTTTGCTAGGAGGTAAATGATTTGGTTTATCGAATAGACTATGCAGTACACAGAGTTTCCACTTCGAAATTGAATGACCTTCATGTCGTTGCATTTTCGGACAGCAAAAAAGTCGGATAAACAAGATAAATGCTGTTGTCAAGAAAATCGTTTACTCTGTCATTAATTATCTTGCAGCATGGCATACCGATTGGAAGCCTAGTGCCGTACCACGGAACCAAAAAGAGCATGAAGAAGCCGCCAAAAAGTATGGTCTGCCACCTGAGGACTATCACCCGTTGCCAGAGGACATAAGACACGGCGACTATCCGGATATGCCCAATATTGGAGAGTATCAGAAAGATTCCTACCACAACTGGGATGATCCATACAGGAAACGAAACTGGGGAGAACCTGTTAGTTTACATCATTACATTGTAGCAATTCTTTTTTGCTCCACCTTTATATAGTCCACCTAACTGGCTGTCAACGAGTCTTTTGATGATTTTTTTTACCATGGCAGATTCGTTACATCCACCCAGCAAAAAGTAGTGAACGGTCCTTGCGCAGACAATCCTCAAAAAGTAGTGAACGGTCCTTGCGCAGACAATCCTCGCGGACACAATTTTGAAATTATCTCCATTATAAATTCGAAAATATTATTGCCTACTATTAAAACAGTGTGCGAAATTAACCTTTTTTACCTGGTAGCCAATTGGGCTACAGACTTTGAGATTTCTGTAGCCCAAGCCAGATTTCCATAGCCCACCGGTAAACAGAAAAACGCATCTTTAGTACCTTATATGGTTAAAAACAAGGAATGATATGACAACTGTACAATATCTTATTATATTTTGTATAAAATGCAAGTATGGTGGTTGTGTGAACCTGTGTTGCCAGGGGGCAGGGGGGCTGGTGGTGGTTCGATGGGGGGGGGGGGGGGGGGGGCTGGCTCTGTCAAGGCAGTTGGATTGTTGATGAAGGGGAAGGTTGGAAGTCCTGTCAACATGTGCTGCTGGTGGCATTAGTGACAGGATTTTACAAACATCTATTTCATAATTTTCGGTGACTAAATAATCCAAGTTTATTTAAAAAAAAAAACACACAACAAAAACAACATCCAAACTTTAATATCTCACTAAAACAAAAAAAAAGTATCGACAGTCCGAAATATGATTTCCGTCAAAATAATTATTTTCAAGCAGTACATAGCGTATAATTGCTTGACAAGGGAGATTACTGCAACAGAAAATATCCATAACAATGAGAGATTATCCGGAAGTCGGTCAACGGTGTCGAAGTAAACATTTACCCGACAATTTTTTTTAACCAACAAGCCCTATGATTTCATCGCCAGTCGGGCTTCCTTAAAGGATTTTTTCGTAGCCTGGGTCAATTTTTCGTCGCCACGGGCGATCGGGCTACCGTTAATTTCGCACACTGTTAAAACACATATTTAGTTATGTCATTATGCCAAGAAAATATGTTCAGATATCATGAGACAGTTTATGCACATGTAACGGTATTCATGACCTAGAATGTATTTATGTGAAAAAAACCGACTCTTATGACAAATTAAATCTAGTTTAGATCACTGTGGGGTATGTATTGAACAACTTTGTCATTATTATTCAAAATCGTTGCATAATAATAAGATATATTCCTTCATTCGGTGTTGAATGGTAGAGAGTTGTAGCGTTACAGGGATACACAAGAATGTCAAAATAATAAAAAAAGTATCCCTGATTGCTCATTATTGTAGCTACACCTTTATACTGATATAGACAAGCCCTTTCGGCCTAATATAGGGAGTCTTTTCATTCTTTGGGGGCAGGTTCCTTTGCCCTCTCAACACATAATATTCTCACCCCTTTTGGGTGGAATTTTGAATTACAGCAATATGCGTAACAATACATGTAAAACATATACATTATCATCATTTATTTTCAAATACCTATAATCAGAAAAAAAAATACCAGTGTTTTTCTTCACCAATTCATTGTCCATTTGCCTAGCGCTTTTTATAGATAAAGCCTGAAAAAAATTGCCTCTTACATGCTGATCAGATTGAAAGTCTGAGACAGATTATTATGGAATGACTTCTGGAAGAAATTTAGTGTTTTGAAATAGTCTAGCAATTAGTACATTTGTATGTTCACATGACAGTGTTGTCAGTTTGCAAATCCACTACATGCTTGTATAGCATAATATTTTATGTTAAAGTCTTTAAGTGATACTAATATTTAAAATCAATACAACGAGCATAAATTCTGAGTGATGAACCTTTAATTACTTACTAGATAACGCATTTATGGTAAATATGAACTACTGATTATCAGATAGAAATAATGTAATGGTGTATTAATAGCTGAAAACACACAAATATTGAATGAGGTGGGTCCTGAAGGATTTATAAAGATCAAAGTTTGTCTCATAGGGTAGATATCCCGTGTTTTCTGCACCCTTTTTCAAATTAATCATCAAAAGAACCATTGTTTTTGCTATTTATATATCATCTTTTTAAGGAAAGAAAACAATTGTATTGATTTGGGAGTAAGAGTGCATCTTTAATATTATAAAGGGCATTGGTGCTCTCAATAATCATGTGGGGTTTTTTATTTCTTTTTTAGAGGCCTTGTGAACTTTAATCCAGTCTGCTGTTCATCATTTAAGACGAGAGACATGTTGAGATTGTGTCATAAGTAAATAATTACTATGCAATATTTTACAGGTACCCATTAATATGGACATCATCCACGCTGACAGAGTTGACCCAGCAAGGCGCTATCGCTTTTCCCAGTATGTACCTTTGAGTATATTTGTTTTCAAAGAAGCTTTAGGCCGAAGTAAGGGATGCCCCATTCCACTTCTACAGCAAACAGTATTCAGATTCTATAAGAAAACAGATTTCACAGTTGAATATATGTTCATACTCTTTCTTTTTGCATAAGGAACCGTGTTTCTAGACGAATTATGTACACGATGTTAACATTTCTCCTTTTTTACATGTGAATATTATTCATCAACATCGTAGGTATGAAACACTATTTTCGGGCAGTACACAAATACAGTCCCTAATTTAACATTTTTATTTGAGTCAATAAAATTTAAGACAAGCAGAAAAGAGGGGTGACAGATGGGTATGAAAATCTAGCAATGAATTTATATTCTCCTTAAATACAAAAAAAAGCAGTATGATATTGAATGTGCATCATGTTTATTAAAGATCATTACTTTAATATTTGTTGAGTAATGCTCCTTGTAGCAACAACAGTATTTTTTTAGAAGTGCATTTACATGACACATATCTATTTTAAGGTGGAAAATGTGGTCTGCCTTCTTGTTTGTTTACTTCGGGACCGTCCTGGCCTTTTTCTACGATTCGATGTATCCGGATGTTTGGTTTATTAAAATGGTAAGTGATATTTATGTCTCCCCCTCTCTGGGGGAGACATATTGTTTTTGCCCTGTCCGTCAGTCCGGTAGTCCGGTAGTCCGATAGTCCGGTAGTCCGGTAGTCCGTCAGTCCGTCAGTCCGTCCGTACGTCACACTTCGTTTCCGATCGATAACTGGAAAACCGCATGACCTAGGATCACCAAACTTGGTAGGGAGGTTGGTCATGAGGTGTAGAAGATCCCTATTGTTTTTGGGGTCACTAGGTCAAAGGTCAAGGTCGCGGCGACCCCCAATGTAAAAAACATTTCCGCTCAATATCTTGACAATGGTTTGACCTAGGTTCACCAAACTTGGTAGGGAGGTTGGTCATGAGGTGTAGAAGATCCCTATTGTTTTTGGGGTCACTAGGTCAAAGGTCAAGGTCGCGGCGACCCCCAATGTAAAAAACATTTCCGCTCAATATCTTGAGAATGGTTTGACCTAGGTTCACCAAACTTGGTAGGGAGGTTGGTCGTGAGGTGTAGAGGATCCGTATTGTTTTTGGGGACACTAGGTCAAAGGTCAAGGTCGCGGCGACCCCCAATGTAAAAAACATTTCCGCTCAATATCTTGAGAATGGTTTGACCTAGGTTCACCAAACTTGGTAGGGAGGTTGGTCGTGAGGTGTAGAGGATCCCTATTGTTTTTGGGGTCACTAGGTCAAAGGTCAAGGTCGCGGCGACCCCCAATGTAAAAAACATTTCCGCTCAATATCTTGAGAATGGTTTGACCTAGGTTCACCAAACTTGGTAGGGAGGTTGGTCGTGAGGTGTAGAGGATCCCTATTGTTTTTGGGGTCACTAGGTCAAAGGTCAAGGTCGCGGCGACCCCCAATATAAAAAACATTTCTGCTCAAAATCTTGAGAACGGTTTGACCTAGGTTCACCAAACTTGGTAGGGAGGTTGGTCATGAGGTGTAGAAGATCCCTATTGTTTTTGGGGTCACTAGGTCAAAGGTCAAGGTCGCGGCGACCCCCAATGTAAAAAACATTTCCGCTCAATATCTTGAGAATGGTTTGACCTAGGTTCACCAAACTTGGTAGGGAGGTTGGTCGTGAGGTGTAGAGGATCCCTATTGTTTTTGGGGTCACTAGGTCAAAGGTCAAGGTCGCGGCGACCCCCAATGTAAAAAACATTTCCGCTCAATATCTTGAGAATGGTTTGACCTAGGTTCACCAAACTTGGTAGGGAGGTTGGTCGTGAGGTGTAGAGGATCCCTATTGTTTTTGGGGTCACTAGGTCAAAGGTCAAGGTCGCGGCGACCCCCAATGTAAAAAACATTTCCGCTCAATATCTTGAGAATGGTTTGACCTAGGTTCACCAAACTTGGTAGGGAGGTTGGTCGTGAGGTGTAGAGGATCCCTATTGTTTTTGGGGTCACTAGGTCAAAGGTCAAGGTCGCGGCGACCCCCAATGTAAAAAACATTTCCGCTCAATATCTTGAGAATGGTTTGACCTAGGTTCACCAAACTTGGTAGGGAGGTTGGTCGTGAGGTGTAGAGGATCCCTATTGTTTTTGGGGTCACTAGGTCAAAGGTCAAGGTCGCGGCGACCCCCAATGTAAAAAACATTTCCGCTCAATATCTTGAGAATGGTTTGACCTAGGTTCACCAAATTTGGTAGGGAGGTTGGTCGTGAGGTGTAGAGGATCCCTATTGTTTTTGGGGTCACTAGGTCAAAGGTCAAGGTCGCGGCGACCCCCAATATAAAAAACATTTCTGCTCAAAATCTTGAGAACGGTTTGACCTAGGTTCACCAAACTTGGTAGGGAGGTTGGTCATGAGGTGTAGAAGATCCCTATTGTTTTTGGGGTCACTAGGTCAAAGGTCAAGGTCGCGGCGACCCCCAATGTAAAAAACATTTCCGCTCAATATCTTGAGAATGGTTTGACCTAGGTTCACCAAACTTGGTAGGGAGGTTGATCATGAGGTTTAGAAAACTCCTATGTTTTGGGGGGTCACAAGGTCAAAGGTCAACGTCGCTGTGACCTCTAATGTAAAAAAATATTTCCGTGCAATATCAGGAGAATGCTTTGATCTAGGTTCACCAAACTTTGAAGTGAGGTTGGTCATGATGTCTAGTTGTATTATATCAATAAAACCGTAGTATTTTTAGCTAGACTATTCGAAGGATAAGGAGAGCTATACTACTCACCAGAGCGTTGGTGTTGGTGTCGGCGGCGGCGTCACACCTTAAGGTTTTTAATGTAAGCACCTTTAGGTCATTATCTCAGCAAATGCATCATGTATTGTATTGAAACTTTAGATATGTATTCCCAACTATCCAACATGATTATTTAATCAAGTACACATAGATTAATATCTCAGCAACTACTTGATGTATTGCATTGAGACTTTATACACTGGTACTCAACCATCCAACCTACTTAATTTACCAAGTTAGATAACTCTAGTTTGCATTTAATGCAAAATAATTGCCCTTTATTTTTCAACTTAGAAATTCTGGTTAAGGTTTTGCATGTTACCACATTTAAGTCAATATCTCAGCAAATAAATCATGTATTGCATTGAAATTTTAGATATGTATTCCCAACTATCTAACCTACTAAATTAATGAAGTTAGATAACACTCTTTTGAATATAATGCAATTTATGGGCAATATTATTTGACCAAGAAATTCTGGTTCAGTTTTTGAATGTAAGCACCTTATACAATAGTACTTAACCATCCAACATACTTAAATAACCAAGTCAGATAGCCTTAAATTCAAATAATGGCCCTTTTTTGTTCGAAATAGAAATTCTGGTTAAGGTTTTGCATTTAACCACATTTAAGTCAATATCTCAGCATATACATAATGTATTGCATTGAAACTTTATATATGGGCTCCCAGCCATTCAACCTTCTTAATTTATCAAGTTAGATAACTCTATTTTGCATATAATATAAATTTTGCCCCTTTATTATTCAACTTAGAAATTCTGGTCAAGGTTTTGCATGTAAGCACATATAGGTTAATATCTCACCAACTACTTGATTTATTGAATTGGACTTAATACAGTGATCCATGCATGTTTCGGCAAAACTATTCAATTTTTACAATGAAATTTTTATGAAAAGCGGCGGAATAGTCGAGCGCGCTGTCTCTGTGACAGCTCTTATTAATTTACAAAGGAGTTAATTAAGTGGCATGATCCCATTGATTTCACAGGCTTAGGTCTAAAACCCAATAACAATTAAAAACAAAGTAATGACTATGAAATACATAATATAAGAGTGTCATGGTCAGCATGGTCTTTCTTTGGTGTCTTGACCTTCCTTACCAAGAATTCTTGAGAGCTTTGCCTTTAACTGGGTTTGATCCTGTCCAGAATGTGAATGGTCTTGTGGTATATGTGTCCTCCTTTCACACAAGGGGTTGTGGGATTGATCCCATCCAGGGTGTGAATGGTCTCGTGGTATATGTGTCCTCCTCTCACACAAGGGGTTGTGGGTTTGATCCTGTCCAGGGTGTGAATGGTCTCGTGGTATATGTGTCCTCCTCTCACACAGGGGGTTGTGGGTTTGATCCTGTTGAGAATGTGACTGGTCTCTTGGTATATGTGTTCTCCTCTCACACAGGGGGTTGTGGGTTTGATCCTGTCCAGAATGTGAATAGTCTCGTGGTATATGTGTCCTCCTCTCACACAAGGGGTTGTTGGTTTGATCCTGTCCAGAATGTGAATAGTCTCGTGGTATATGTGTTCTCCTCTCACACAAGGGGTTGTTGGTTTGATCCTGTCCAGAATGTGAATAGTCTCGTGGTATATGTGTCCTCCTCTTACACAAGGGGTTGTGGGTTTGATCCTGTCCAGAATGTGAATGGTCTCGTGGTATATGTGTCCTCCTCCCACACAGGGGGTTGTGGGTTTGATCCTGTCCAGGGTGTGAATGGTCTCGTGGTATATGTGTCCTCCTCTTACACAAGGGGTTGTGGGTTTGATCCTGTCCAGAATGTGAATGGTCTCGTGGTATATGTGTCCTCCTCCCACACAGGGGGTTGTGGGTTTGATCCTGTCCAGGGTGTGAATGGTCTCGTGGTATATGTGTCCTCCTCCCACACAGGGGGTTGTGGGTTTGATCCCGTCCAGGGTGTGAATGGTCTCGTGGTATATGTGTCCTCCTCCCACACAAGGGGTTGTGGGTTTGATCCCGTCCAGGGTGTGAATGGTCTTGTGGTATATGTGTCCTCCTCCCACACAAGGGGTTGTTGGTTTGATCCCGTCCAGGGTGTGAATGGTCTCATGGTATATGTGTCCTCCTCTCACACAGGGGGTTGTGGGTTTGATCCCGTCCAGGGTGTGAATGGTCTCGTGGTATATGTGTCCTCCTCTTACACAAGGGGTTGTGGGTTTGATCCTGTCCAGAATGTGAATAGTCTCGTGGTATATGTGTCCTCCTCTTACACAAGGGGTTGTGGGTTTGATCCCGTTCAGGGTGTGAATGGTCTCGTGGTATATGTGTCCTCCTCTTACACAAGGGGTTGTGGGTTTGATCCCGTCCAGGGTGTGAATGGTCTCGTGGTATATGTGTCCTCCTCTTACACAAGGGGTTGTGGGTTTGATCCTGTCCAGAATGTGAATGGTCTCGTGGTATATGTGTCCTCCTCTTACACAGGGGGTTGTGGGTTTGATCCCGTCCAGGGTGTGAATGGTCTCGTGGTATATGTGTCCTCCTCTTACACAAGGGGTTGTGGGTTTGATCCTGTCCAGGGTGTGAATGGTCTCGTGGTATATGTGTCCTCCTCCCACACAGGGGGTTGTGGGTTTGATCCCGTCCAGGGTGTGAATGGTCTCGTGGTATATGTGTCCTCCTCTTACACAAGGGGTTGTGGGTTTGATCCTGTCCAGAATGTGAATGGTCTCTTGGTATATGTGTCCTCCTCTTACACAAGGGGTTGTGGGTTTGATCCTGTCCAGAATGTGAATGGTCTCATGGTATATGTGTCGTCCTCTTACACAAGGGGTTGTGGGTTTGATCCTGTCCAGAATGTGAATGGTCTTGTGGTATATGTGTCCTCCTCTTACACAAGGGGTTGTGGGTTTGATCCCGTCCAGGATGTGAATGGTCTCGTGGTATATGTGTCCTCCTCTTACACAAGGGGTTGTGGGTTTGATCCTGTCCAGAATGTGAATGGTCTCGTGGTATATGTGTCCTCCTCTTACACAAGGGGTTGTGGGTTTGATCCTGTCCAGAATGTGAATGGTCTCGTGGTATATGTGTCCTCCTCTGACACAAGGGGTTGTGGGTTTGATCCTGTCCAGAATGTGAATGGTCTCGTGGTATATGTGTCCTCCTCCCACACAGGGGGTTGTGGGTTTGATCCTGTCCAGAATGTGAATAGTCTCGTGGTATATGTGTCCTCCTCTGACACAAGGGGTTGTGGGTTTGATCCTGTCCAGAATGTGAATGGTCTCTTGGTATATGTGTCCTCCTCTTACACAAGGGGTTGTGGGTTTGATCCTGTCCAGAATGTGAATGGTCTCGTGGTATATGTGTCCTCCTCCCACACAGGGGGTTGTGGGTTTGATCCTGTCCAGGGTGTGAATGGTCTCGTGGTATATGTGTCCTCCTCCCACACAAGGGGTTGTGGGTTTGATCCTGTCCAGAATGTGAATGGTCTCGTGGTATATGTGTCCTCCTCCCACACAGGGGGTTGTGGGTTTGATCCTGTCCAGGGTGTGAATGGTCTCGTGGTATATGTGTCCTCCTCCCACACAGGGGGTTGTGGGTTTGATCCCGTCCAGGGTGTGAATGGTCTCGTGGTATATGTGTCCTCCTCCCACACAAGGGGTTGTGGGTTTGATCCCGTCCAGGGTGTGAATGGTCTCGTGGTATATGTGTCCTCCTCCCACACAAGGGGTTGTGGGTTTGATCCCGTCCAGGGTGTGAATGGTCTCATGGTATATGTGTCCTCCTCCCACACAGGGGGTTGTGGGTTTGATCCCGTCCAGAATGTGAATGGTCTCGTGGTATATGTGTCCTCCTCCCACACAAGGGGTTGTTGGTCTGATCCTGTCCAGAATGTGAATGGTCTCGTGGTATATGTGTCCTCCTCCCACACAAGGGGTTGTGGGTTTGATCCTGTCCAGAATGTGAATGGTCTTGTGGTATATGTGTCCTCCTCCCACACAAGAGGTTGTGGGTTTGATCCTGTCCAGAATGTGAATGGTCTCGTGGTATATGTGTCCTCCTCTGACACAAGGGGTTGTGGGTTTGATCCTGTCCAGAATGTGAATGGTCTCGTGGTATATTTGTCCTCCTCTCACACAAGGGGTTGTGGGTTTGATCCTGTCCAGGGCGTGAATGGTCTCGTGGTATATGTGTCCTCCTCCCACACAAGGGGTTGTGGGTTTGATCCCGTCCAGAATGTGAATGGTCTTGTGGTATATGTGTCCTCCTCTCACACAAGGGGTTGTTGGTTTGATCCTGTCCAGGGTGTGAATGGTCTCGTGGTATATGTGTCCTCCTTTCACACAAGGGGTTGTGGGTTTGATCCCGTCCAGGGTGTGAATGGTCTTGTGGTATATGTGTCCTCCTCTCACACAAGGGGTTGTGGGTTTGATCCTGTCCAGGGTGTGAATGGTCTCGTGGTATATGTGTCCTCCTCTCACACAGGGGGTTGTGGGTTTGATCCTGTTGAGAATGTGACTGGTCTCTTGGTATATGTGTTCTCCTCTCACACAGGGGGTTGTGGGTTTGATCCTGTCCAGAATGTGAATAGTCTCGTGGTATATGTGTCCTCCTCTCACACAAGGGGTTGTTGGTTTGATCCTGTCCAGAATGTGAATAGTCTCGTGGTATATGTGTT